>NC_136878.1:12793960-12976460 GCF_949152265.1 Phoxinus phoxinus | reverse complement strand
TCTGCAAGGATGTATTAAATTGATCAAAAGTGACAGTAAAGACATTTATAATGTTACAAAAGTTTCAATTTTGAATCAATGTTTTTGTTTTTTAATTCCCATTCATCAAAGAATCCTCAAAAAAATGTATCAGGGTTTCCTCAAAAATATTAGGCAGTACAACTTTTTTCAACATTGATTATAAGAAATGTTTTCCGAGCACCCAATCGGCATATTAGAATAATAATATTTAACAAATCACAATACTGTTTTTACTGTATATTTGATCAAACAAATGCATCCTCACTGACCGTAAGAGACTTCTTTCAAAATCATTAAAAAAAATCTTGCTGACCCCAATTTTTATTTTTTTATTTTTTACAGTTTTTCCTCATCAGATTTTTCACATCAGATTTGAATTTCTTATTGATTTAAGCAAATTGCATGTGTTTTGGCACGTGCGCAAAAAGAATAAGTATCATTTGCAAAATGACTAAATGCACATTGTTGGTCAAAACTGATGAGTTGATTCTCAGTGCAATTTTCAAACTCTTCACAACTTGGTGGTCACACCAAATATTGATTTTATTTAGTTAATAGAAGTTAATTTGTAAATAAAATCTATTTATGACATTATGTTTGAAAGCATCCTCACTTTACAGCACTTTTATACAAGTGCCTAAAACCTTTCACACTGCAGGTCAGTTTCTTCAAGAGTCTTGAAGACGTTGCCGCAGTTTTTTTGGATTTAGTCTATTTCAGTTTTTAGTGATGAGAGTCACATGATCAATCAAAGCTCATCACAAACAGCTTTTCCACAAGAAAGTTAATACTAATGAATAGAAGCTGCACACAAGTCTCATTCACACTAGGATTAAACAACATCACGGTAACACACATGAAATTTTAAAAAAGCTATAAACATTAATTTAACAACATTAAATGTAACATAAAACCCTAATGTACATAACTGATTAGAAAAAAACTAAGAAAGATAGTTATTTCAACAAAAATACATCAAATGTGAAGTGTCACGCAGGAAATTGTGGGAATGTCAATTACACTGTGGGAATGTTTTTCACTGTAAATTATACAATGAGTTGTTCTTTTTCACTTTCAAAAACTGTACATTTAACAGTATTTTACAGTAAAATTACATTTAATGTACCATTAGATCTATCACAGTTATTTACCGTATATAGTAAGGAAACTTTCTGTTAAGCAATTAACAGTCTTTTACCGTTATATCACGATAATTGTTTTACAGTGAATGTTTGGAAATGTAAATTAATATTTCCTACTGACACACTACAGCAAAAGATACAAATAACTGTCTTTAAAAAAAAATTTGGGGGGTGAAAATACTAACGTGCTTAAGATATTTGCACAGTACTATATATATATATATATATATATATATATATATATATATATATATATATATATATATATTATTGACACAATAACTAGGTTTTGAAGCATGAATGAAATGTTTTGAGTGAGTTGATACGTTTTGCAGACACGCAACAGAGTTCTGATGTTCCAGCAAACAGTTGTGACATTTGCACTTGCAGTTCAGAGAATGTTAAGACTGTTTTGAAAAATGTGCCAAAGCGATTGAGAAAAACTGTAATATACGGTCTCAACTTCTCTCGAATTTTGAGAAAATACAGAGAATAGGGGTGTTGTGTCTATACTAGCAAGTTGCAACCTCATCTACACCTTTTGTTTCAAAACTGAGCCAAAGCAGTTCGAGAAACAGGGCAAAACCAAATGAGATGCAGCGTTATAGCTCAACACCCCTGTCATTTTTGTTTCCAGAGCGCTGACTGTGGAGTGGAAGCCAGCATGTGACTGTTTGATGTTAATCCAGAATGTTTCTGATGTTATGTAACTGTTGTCTTCCTGTGGCTTATCCTGCGCCTCTCTTTCTATCTTTCTGTAGTTGGTCAGCGGGGGCTCTGTAGTGAATGCCGAGGCAGTATGGGACCATGTGACCATGGCTGACCGGGAGCTGGCCTTCAAGGCAGGTGATGTCATCAAGGTGTTGGATGCCTCGAATAAGGACTGGTGGTGGGGTCAAATCGACGAGGAGGAGGGCTGGTTTCCTGCCAGCTTCGTCAGGGTGAGTTTTAACACTTTCCTGTCTGACATATAGCTGTCTGATGCCCACCTGTCTAACAAATACCTGTCTAATACACACCTGCAGAACCACATCTGTTTAACCCAGCTGTTTTCATATCCAATACTGTTTCTAACTGAATAGCAGTCAGATAAAGCTGTTTAAAAGAGATGCAACATTCAGGCCTGTTCGAGAAATGAACAATAGAATAAATCTGCAGATATTTAGTTGACACATTTTCAGATAATCAGTCAGAAGAGGTCGCATTCTTCCCTTTAACCTCCATCTTGAACCCAAACTCTTGTTTGTGTTGCTGTTGTTGTTTCTCTAAGGTGGAGTCCCACCCCCCTCAAACCAAACAGCTTTTTTATATCAACCCTGTCGCTGCATCACGCCTCACAAACGCCACGGCTAAGGTGCGTTTTTTCAAAACCACTGCTTACCGTTTGACCGTTGAATGCATCCCATCGCTTACTGCTCACATGCTGTCGCTGTGTTCCAACGTTTTGTTTCCGCCACAGTCGCTGCGCCTCGCTTCCATGGCAACTTATCTTCATGCCGGTGACAGTCTGGGTCTGTCAGAAAATACTGAAATAGGAAAAAGATTTTGTTAATGTAATGCTCACTCAATTATAACATTTAACGATGACAACTATCAATATTTCCCTCTTTTCTGACAGTATTTGGTGACATCTTGTTTATTTCTATTTTACTGTGACTTGAACAGATGTTGGTCTTAATTTGAGCCTCTCTGGTCCTGTTTACACCTCGTATTAAGATGCGTTTTGGTCAATCGTATAACAAGAGGACGACGCTAAATACAGGTGTAAACGGGGTCTAAAGCGTTTTGAGCTTGTCCACTTTCGACCACTTCCAGAGTCATGTGGTCGAATGCGTTCGAACAGCCAAAAAGACCGCCTACTGACCTAATGCGTAAACATTATGGGAAGCGCGCTAGCCAGACGGGATTTAAACTTTGTCAGCTGAAGACCCAAGTTTGGTTTAAAGAGACGTAAAACGTACCAAGCGCAATGTTCTCTCACCATTCCTGATTTCTAACACACACTCACAGCGCTCGGCGTTGTCTTGCGGCTGTCAGAGCAGAAACGAAAGCTGCTTTTTCCGTCGTATGTTCTCCGGGAATGTTCATATGAAAATTACGTGAGCTTATTTCATCCATTAGATCGAATGATCTGAAAAAGCCCATACATTTACCCACCCATAGACCATTCCCTCGAAGAAATCACGACAGAAGTGGTCAAAAGTGGACAAGAGACGGATTAAAACACTAGGTGTAAACGGGAATGTGATCCGAATCCGATCGACCAAAATGTATCTTAATACCAGGTGTAAACAGGGCCTTTGACTGTTAAAGATCTGTTTAATCACATGTGTACACATAAAGAGAGCTATAGAGATAAGGAAAAGTCAAAAATATATTTTCAAACAGAAGTTTAAACAATAAACCCTCAAACACAACACCAATTATATAAGCCCCTCAGCTTTTCTTTCAGCATCTCTTCTCCAACCAGTGCTTAAAGTGTGTCAGGGGTTTTACACTGCACCGACAGGTGCTGACCAATGGCAGAAGACTGTTGCTGTTGGTCGGTGTTTATTTTCGCCGAATGTCTGAGAAGTTACGTAGTGTAATCTGGTGATGTCCGCGTTAGTCGGCGTCTATCGGTGTATTGTCAGTTGACCGTGGGGTCCCAGTTCAAACACCAACTTTTCACTCTTCATAGTGAGCCAAGCTTATGCATGAACCCTTCCAACCTTTTGTAGAAAAGCCTGTTGTCACTGAAGACTCAAAAGAGTGTTAGTTTGTCAGTGATACTATAAAACCTAGATCTAATATCATAAGCAAAATGTATTGAAATGTTATGAATAAAACTAAAGATGGCGTTATGAACATGCTGCACAGTAAAAATGAAATATTAATGGTGTGCTAGCATGAACATGCTTGATAATATGCATATACATGCAGATTCGCCGCTAGCTATTCGGGGGGTGATGTCCTTGCCCATAACTAAAGATTAACCCTCTATTGCGCGACATTCCCTCTGGGTAACAAATCCATTCTCTTCACATTGCAAGCACATGATGCCAATAAAATGGACATGAATGCAATTTCTTCCATAGCATTTTCTTGAATGAACTTAAATGACCTATAAAGCTTATATATGAGTATATGTTATCTTTTAAATCTACATTTCATATTATAAATGATTACATTTTATGCAGATTAAATAACTATCATTCAAAAGTCTGGGTTCAGTAAGATTTTTATAATAAGAAAAGGATATTATGTTAATTTGTTAACGTGCACATTATACTAAAGTTTATTTACCTATTTATATATATTTATTATTATTATTACTATTATTGTTATATTAATATTTGTTTGTATGTTTAATTATTTTGGCGGAAAGAGCTATTGTGGGGAAAAAAGTTATAACTTAGTAATTATATGAAGCTTTTTGTTAATGCGTTGGAAACGTTTACAAATAAATATAATTATTATTATTATTTTAACAATAAGAAATTATTCTATAGAACCAAATCAGCATATTAGAATGATTTCTGAAGGATCATGTGACACTGAAGACTGGAGTAATGATGTTGAAAATTCAGCTTTGCATCGCAGGAATAAATTACATTTTACAATATATTCAACTTTATAACATTATTTCACAATATTACTGTTTTTACTTGATCAAATAAATACAGCCTTGGTGAGCATAAGAGATTTCTTTCAAAAACATTACAAAAATCGACCAACTAACCCCAATCTTTTGAACAGTATAGGCTACGTAGAGAATCATGTATATTTATGTAAAATATATTTACATTTATTTGTAGTTATTAATTTAGATTTAATATATTTATACATTTTATATAACAACATTTAAATACATTTGTCTTGTGAATTTAGGCGGCAGTTGTATTAGATTTTGATTTTAGGATTGTGACATCAGCCAGTTTCTTTACATTGCGACATTGTTGCCTCCAGGCAACATACCTAACAAGGACCCTTAAAATAGTATCTTTTAAAAATTGCTCTTGATTTTAACAGTAATCATTTTAATGCCATTTTATGCGAGTCAGGTTTTATTTTTTACATTCTTTCATAATGCATGCAATAGAGTGTTTAAAGCCGCTATCATATTGTTGATGAAGCATCTGGATTGTAAGTCCACTGCAGTTGTGGCCATAAGCTCAAACTTTTTGCTTGTGTGTGATCTATTGGTTTGCTTTCTGAGAAATCCCAAGCTTAGTAGGCTACTGAAATATGAACATAAACCCTTTTAGTGAGGATCATAGGTGAAGGGATAAAAGGAGGTGTAGGATAGAGATGTGCTTATGAGAGAGGAGTGTGTTCGTAAAGGTGGAGCGCTCTTTAATGGGACTTTTATGTAACTTGGTCGTAACTTTGGCTACATACATAGAGCTTCCTAAGTGCATTTCTCAGTTCCCCCTTTACTTTCTCTCTTTCCTCTCTTTTCTAACAGTCATCTATCCCCCCTTCCTCCCCAAAAACACACTTACACAGATGGCAGGTTGTGTAAGCCACTCTCGGGCATGACAGGTGTGACAAAATCTCTCCGCTGTACAGAGAATATCACCTGTGTCTACAGACAAATACATATTAAATACACACACACACACACACACACACACACACACACACACACACACACACACACACACACACACACACACACACACACACACACACACACACACACACACACGCACACGCACACGCACACGCACACGCACACACACGCACACGCACACACACGCACACACACACACACACACACACACACGCACTATATCAATCTGTACAGCATGTCTTTATTCTGACCCTTTGGGCATCTCTTATGCAACACTGAGAAAGGACAAGGAGAAATAGACAGGAAGAGAATGAGTGTGCGAGAGATAGATGGGGTAGAGTCTGAAAGCATTATGTCACACCAGTTGGTGGCGCTGGCCTGCAGGTTTGGCGTCTCTCTCCTGCTGAGACCTGAAGCTCTCGTGTCATCAGAAATCATTGCTCACTGTTTATTCACAGTCCACACGCACAACACAAACTGTGCCTGCATACGAGAATCAGCAGCGTACAGTGGAGCTGAAAGTTACATATATAAAAACAAACACAGCTCAAATCTGAGGAACGCATTTAAAAAAATGATTTCCTTTTATTCCGATTGCAGTGTGTAATTTCTGCGGCATTAGCAGCATCACATAAAATTCCTAAAATAATTACTGTTTGCAGTCAGTTGTGGCATTTACAATTCATTTTTTTTTCTTTTGAACAGTCCGACATGTAAGCTTATTGCTCAATCAATAACATGAATTGTTGGCAGGACTTACCCATTTGTTGTTTAATTGTTTTTCCAATTCTGTTGGGTGCTGCTAGCACAAAACCTACACACTTCACCTTTAAAGGGATGTTAGAATTTTCATGTATTAATCGCTTTTGTTTGCCAATGTGTGAACAGCTTGTAGCAAGACTTCCCCGACTTCCTAGGTTTCGCCGGGAAAATCCAAAAGATGAGACATTTACGCGCGCTCCTGAAAACCTGAAGAAAAGGGATTAATTCAAACTATAGCCTTACATAACCAGATGAATATCCTCTATCATAATAATAATAATCAAACTATCATAACAGTGTCGGCAAGATGCTGGTGAATCACAGAGCTGGTGGAATATTCAAGATCGCTATGAATAAAAATACCGCTGTCATTTTTGTTGTGTGTTCTAAGCGAAGAACGAAAAAGAACTTCACTGTGATTATATCAGGGCCTTGATTCACGTTCAGTCTCTTGTACGTTAGGTGTACACGAGATGAATGCAAGCACGAGCAATAAATTGATGGCTGCAGTTCACTTAATGGCCACCGGTTTTGCTAATAACAAAAGTTTCTGATTAGTTAAATTAGGAACTCCAAGGCACTCGAAATATGTGAAAAAAAGTTAAAAAGCCTTTATTGATGAATGGCTCTAAACATTAAAAATGGTGACAGATCCACCTACGCGTTGCGGCTACATGCCTTCGTCAGGGTGTGTAACCAACAGCATTTCAGGTTTGTTTTTAACAACAGTTAATCAATCAAATTAAAAACACCTGGTCACTCGGTGTAACGAGACAATCAAGACAATTGGCCTAAATAGACCTATAGAAGAGAGGAAAAAAAAAAAAAAAAAAAAAAAAAAAAAATTCTGTTCTAATATCCAAATTACCAATAAAGTATGCAGATCAAAATGCGCCAAACTATATTGTATACATAACATTTTTTCAGAAATCAAATTACGTAAATTGAAATTAAACAATTAAACTCAATTAAATCATACGATGCAAAAAAAAAAAAAAAAAAAAAAAAAAAAACTACACCAATATAAATACCACTAAAGTATGCAAATCAAAATGCTCCAAACACCATTGTAAACATAGCATAGCTTCTTTTTTTTATAAATACATAAATCAAAAATCATACAGTGTGTAAATCATATAGATACACAGCGCAACCCACAAAAAAAACTGATAATATATATATATATATATGTATTTAGAATTCTAAAAAAAGATAATATTGGTATTATTATTATCAGTTTTTTTTGTGGGTTGCGCTGTGTATCTATATGATTTACACACTGTATGATTTTTGATTATGTATTTATAAAAAAAAGAAGCTATGCTATGTTTACAATGGTGTTTGGAGCATTTTGATTTGCATACTTTAGTGGTATTTATATTGGTGTAGTTTTTTTTTTTTTTTTTTTTTTTTTTTTTTTTTTTGCATCGTATGATTTATATAAAGTTTAATTGTTTAATTTCAATTTACGTAATTTGATTTCTGAAAAAATGTTATGTATACAATATAGTTTGGCGCATTTTGATCTGCATACTTTATTGGTAATTTGGATATTAGAACAGAATTTTTTTTTTTTTTTTTTTTTTTTTTTTCCTCTCTTCTATAGGTCTATTTAGGCCAATTGTCTTGATTGTCTCGTTACACCGAGTGACCAGGTGTTTTTAATTTGATTGATTAACTGTTGTTAAAAACAAACCTGAAATGCTGTTGGTTACACACCCTGACGAAGGCATGTAGCCGCAACGCGTAGGTGGATCTGTCACCATTTTTAATGTTTAGAGCCATTCATCAATAAAGGCTTTTTAACTTTTTTTCACATATTTCGAGTGCCTTGGAGTTCCTAATTTAACTAACTAGATTCTATATCCCATCCAAAGAGCACCGAGATTTTTACACCCTGAAGCAGCACTTCTATTTGCATCCTTTGCTTTAACAAAAGTTTCTGAATTCTACTCAATTTCAACGGCTATTCGTCGGATTACGGAAGTGATGTCTTTGATCCTTGGACGTTTCCGGTTAGTTGTTGAGAATTCAAAACATCGGCGGGAGGTGCTTGATGCACTGTCGGATTGCGATCATTTATTTAATCCTGCTATTACAAATATCAAAATTAAAATTAGGTCCATGTTGCTTGGTGGCTGGATGCTCCCTCTGGCCAGAAACTAAACTACTTTAGGAAATTAAACTATTTAGATTTATTTAAAAAACGATGTGATGCCTGGATTGCAGCAGTGAAGCGAGAAGGCTGCATGGATACCAACTAGCAACTGTATGATATACAGCACACATTTTGATTCTGGTAAGTCAATGACTTCATTCCAACATGCACTGATGCATGTTGACAGTAGATGACAGAAGTATTTGTTTTGTGCATTAACGAGAGTAAATAATTTCATTTTCATGTTTTTCTACTTTTCTTTAGGAAATCAGATCACCATGCAATTCCAGACTACAAAACCGGTTTAAATGATGTTTTTCAGGCTTGTTCAATGAACCATAAACAATTATTGCACGTGCACCTGTGGAACAATCCTTAAAGGGGTCATCGGATGCAAAATTCACTTTTATATGGTGTTTGCATATAAATGTATCTTGTGGACACAACAACCATACAATGAAAAAAAATCCATTCGCTCCTTTTTTTTTAATCCTCAAAAAGTCTAAACACTTAATAATCAACCGTTTGGATTTTCTGAGCAATATGATTTCATACTGCTCATGCTCCGCCCACGACCACTGACATACTGTCCCGTATTAGCATATTGTCGCCCTCTGCCATTTGCACACTGTCTGCCAAGGCAGCACTTTATGTGTCTTGTGTGACACGACACCCCCTATGGAAGAGAGGAGTGGGGTGAGCAGTTGCTCATTATCATTTAAAGAGACATGCACCGAAACGGGTCGCTGCGAACAGAGCTGTTTTTGAGGAGGTAAAAAGGGTGTTGTTTTACACTACCATTGAGGAATTTTAACCAACATATGTTACAAACTTTACATGAAGACCCTAAAGAATCATAGCAACTTGTGGAAAATGGGCATCCGATGACCCCTTTAAGACACAACGGTTTAAAGACGGTAGACAAGGTCACAGTTACAATGACTTAGGACTCTAAAGAGACTTTTCTACTGACTCTGAAAAACACCTGGAGAAAGATGCCCATTGTCTCGGATCCCCTGCATAAACGTGCCATATTCCTGCTGCAGGGGGGTATGAGGACTGCAGGTGTGAACAGAGCAATAAACTGCTATGTCCATAAAGTAAGACGCTTAAGACAGGGAGACAGGAAGGACAGCTGATCATCCTTGCAGCGCCAAACCTCGTGTAACCATATGTCCCCCCAGATGTGTTCGAGAACTTGAGGATGAGATGCACTGTAGCATTTAAAGCAGCTGGTGACCACACTAGATAGAGACTATCTGCTACTTTTAATATTGACCCACACTTTGTTCAGGGACTCATTCCATTTCTGTTCGTGAAATGTCTGAAATTCGTTCAGTTTATGTCTCAGTTTAATCTTTTTATGTCCATACAAATATTTGCGCGTGTTAATAAATTAGCTGGAAATAAAAGCAGTAGAAAGTTTGAGGATGTTTCTTTTTTTCCTGTGTGTGTGTGTCTGTGTATATATATATACACAGTATATATATATTTGTTTGTGTGTGTGTTGAAGTTCATATCTGTATGTGACTATTTTTGAAAAACATATAGGACGTTTTACATATGTTGTCATTTATCAGGTTTCTGCAAATGGTTCCCTTACCTTCAAGGACCCTAAAATGACATACAGTGTAATTTATTTTGCAATGTTGCAATATATTTAGTAGCAGCACAGCAAACGGAAACCACAGAATCCAATTTGAGCTTGTGGTAGCTCACAAAAGAAGCCTATTTGCTTTGCTATTGACCAGTTGTTAATTGTGAACTTATCTCAGATATTTTAAATGAAGTTCTGAATGTAGGTTTGTGACTCGGGAGAAGCCTAATCATTCAGTCCTGTCAATCATCATAATGAGCGTATATAAGCAGCAATCATTGCAGCGTCCCAGCGATCCCTCCACCTCCCCATCTCCTCCTCTATTTCTCTCTTTCTCCCTCTACATTGTACTGTTATTGGTGAGTTGAGCTCGGAGTTTGAGCCGAGCCTCAGGTTCGAGCCTCCGTCAAGGACATCAACAATATATATATACAGTATACATAGATGCCTCATCAGTGACTGTTTCTATGGACCGCTATGTAAGCCGTCCGCCATATTGGAATGGTCAAAGATGGTACTTGAACACTCGAGAGCAAGTTGACTGCGTCTACAGCCGTAGTTAGATGCATATGAATATCTATATCTACAGTAGACTGCAATAGAAGATGATTTGCATAACACAATACAAGAAGACAAAGGCATCAGCTAATACGACATTAAAAAGTTACCATACTATAAAAACCTGTAATATTGAGTTACGACATATGAAAACACAAATCAACACATTCTTACCTGTGAAAGGTTATCACATGTCTTCAGGAATTCACATGTCGGCAGATTCACAACCAGAAGCCGTGCAATGTTGTGGCATCATTGATTCTTATTGTGAGTGACAGCACACTGACCGTTCCAAAATGTCTGGAGAGGTGTGGCATTTATGTATATGAACAGCAAGCCAAGTTTGTTTACCATTAACTATTAAGATTGGATGGGCAGGCGAACTTGTGAATAGTACATCTGAGAAGGATTAGTGAATATAATAATTGGAAATACCCAAGTAAAAGAGATTGGTCAATGTTGTATTAATATCACCTGCAAGGGTTTGTTTTTTGGTGTAAGATGCTGACACCTTTTACACAGTATCTTGTTTCTCTTCACTGTTCAGTCAGGTTGAGTCATGAAGCATAAAATGAGACGTCACTTTTCATTAGAGGACAGGAGAGAAGAACAGACAACCCCCCACCACCACCAAAAAAGAAAAAACAGATTGCTCTGGGAGGATAGGGTGAGAGAGAAAGTGAGAGAGGCTAAAATAGATTGGACGACACTGAGAGGAAGGAAAGAGAAGATGGAAGTTTGTATGTTTGTGTATTTGTGGGCAGGTGTGTGTGTGTGTGTGTGTGTGTGTGTGTGTGTGTGTGTGTGTGTAACATCTGCGTCATCAGTGTTCTTCTGATTCCTCTATTTTTTTTAAACACAGCCATAGCAACACACACACACACGCACACACACGAGTTGTGTACCCGGGCAGCAGGATCCCTAAACTAAGCCTTTCGCTTGATGAGAATGAGGACGGACAACTAGCAAGGCTAATGCACTGGAAAGTTGCGCTGAGGCAGAGTTTTCTAGGTATAAGAGTATAATTTGAGTTTTTAATGAGATCTTAATCCGAGAAACATCCTTCAAGAGATTAAACATCATATCCGTGACTTTGTGTAGAAACAGAGTGTGTGAGAGAAAGAGAGAGGGCGAGGGAGTTATGCAGGACATGGTTTCAGGGTGAATAGAATCTGTGACAGGCTTGTGTATTTATGAAAATCTATTTTTAATTGTGTCTTCTTTTCCCCCCCAGTGTTTGGGACTCCATATCAGGTCATCATTATGCGTGTGTGTATGTGTGGGTCAGATTTTGCTATCTCTGTGCAATCCAAATGTCCCTACAAGGATAACAAAACCTGAAATCAATTACACTGTGGGGACCAACCAGTTTCCACAAGGAATATGGCTTAAAGGCACAGAAAATTTGTTCCAAACCTGTATGCTGTATTTTTCTGTAAAAACACTGTAAAAACTTTCTTTAGAAATGTCTGATTGGTTATTTTGAGTTGAATCGGTTGATCTGGTTCACAAAACAGGTTTGCATGATTCACTCACAAATTGGAAAATGTAAATGTCAGTCTGTTTGTCACGCAAGCTATTGTACAGTATGGCTTCAGAAGACTTGGATTAAAGTCATATGCTAATTTTATGATACTTTTATGGTGCATTTGTGACATGATTTTTTAAGCTTGAACACTCCAGCCAGCATTCATTGTAAATGCAAGGAAAAAAGAGAATAATGCTTCCTTCAAAACTTCTCCTTTAGTGATCCACAAAAGAAAGAAAGTCATACAGGGTTGGAACTACTTCAGAGTGAGTAAATGATAACCAAATTTTCATTTTCGAGTTGTCCTTATCCCTTTAAACACCTTATGTGCACCTTTAAAATCTAAAAGAGTTTCTGTAGAACTAGAACATAAAAATGTGGGCATTTTCATGGGTTTTCATTGTGTGTGTTTGTGTGTGTGTGAGAAGAGAGTGTGTTTGTATCTGCGCATGTGTGTTCACATCAGTTGGCTCACCTGGGAAAGCAAATGATAAGTTACATAATCAGGGCAAATAAAATTACATCAGATTCTCTCAACACACACACACACACACACACACACACACACACACACACACACACACACACACACACACACACACAGACACACACACACACACACACACACACACACACACACACACACACACACACACACACACACACACCAACCATGCACCTAACTGCGCATCTGTATTGCCCTCCTTCTCTTTTCATCTCCTGGCTTGTGTGTGTGTATCTTGGCAGCAGTGTAACAGGTCCAAATGCAGATTCATTTATGTCCTGGTGAAAACAGATTTTGTAAAGTGTTTTACTGCAATGCCTCTAATGTGGTCAAATGTAGTTTGGACTGGTGCCACCAGAGGGCGCAATCTGACTCTTTGTTTCATGTCAATGTAACTTTAACCCCTGAAGCTTTTAAAGCAACATCTAGACACTTTAATTACCCTATGAAAGTAGTCATGTTAACTCTGGATGCTCTGAGCCGAATGCTAATCGAATGTGAGCACAATTATCATGATTAGTTTAATAGATGATAACAGGACTTGAAGATCAAGTCATGTCTGTCTTAATGTGTGTGTGTGTGTTCTAGTTATGGGTAAATCAGGAGGAAAACGCAGTGGTCGAGGCTGCCGAAAGCTCCAGCGAGGTGCAGAACGGCCACGCGGAGGCCAGTCCGAACCCCAGCACCGACTGCCTGTGTCTGGGCCAGCCCACCCAGAACCGGGACCAGATGAGGGCCAATGTCATCAATGAGATCATGAGCACAGAACGACATTACATCAAACACCTGAAGGACATCTGTGAGGTAACAACCTTTGGCTGTCTCTAATGTTTCTCCTAAATGTCCTGAGGAGAAATATAGGCTACATAAACACAACTGAGATAAAAAATGTAAACACAGGAAAAGTACCCTATACAACACAACTATAAAGTTTACGTGGATAGCATTGCTCAGATAATTTGCCTTTGTGAGAATCTAATGAGACATCATAAGAAATCTTTATTGAGCACCAAATCATATTAGAATGATTTCTGAAGGATCATGTGAAGACGACTTGAGTAATGATGCTAAAAATTCAGCTTTGCCATCACAGAAATGAAGTATTTTTAAATGTGTAAAAATAGAAAACAGTCATTTTGAATTGTAATGATATTTGACAATATTACTGTTTTACAGTATTAAATACCGAGAATAAGAGACTTTTGAACAGTAGTGTAAATCTTCTGTTTCAGGGGTATCTCCGTCAGTGTAAAAAGAGGAGAGACATGTTTAACGACGATCAGCTGAAAGTGATATTTGGAAATATCGAAGACATTTACAGATTCCAGTTAAGCTTCGTCAGAGACTTGGAGAAACAGTTTAACACGGAAGAACCTCATCTCAGTGAGATCGGACCCTGCTTTTTGGAACACGTCTGTATTCCAACATAGAAAATCACTGACATATTCATAATGGGTCAAGGGGAAAATGGATTTATTTAACATTTTTATATTTTTATTTACAGCAAGATGGATTCTGGATCTACTCGGAATACTGTAACAACCACGTTGACGCCTGCATGGAGATCACACGTCTTATGCGAGACGCACGATACCAGCACTTCTTTGAAGCGTGCCGATTGGTCCAGCAGATGATCGACATCGCCATTGACGGCTACCTTCTCACACCAGTCCAGAAAATCTGCAAATACCCTCTACAGCTGGCAGAGTTACTGAAATACACAGTACAAGAACACAGGTACACACAGAAACACGGATATGCTAACTCAAGGTGCATCATGCAGATAATGGCGGCCGGGTCCACAAAAATATATGACTGTGCAAATGACAAATTTTGAACTGATATATCTACTTTCCACTTATCATTTTGACAGCCCTCGTTTTTTCTCTCTTCTCTTTTGCTCATTCTTTTCCCTTTCTCTCCCAGTGATTATCGGTATGTGGCTGCTGCGCTAGCTGTAATGAGAAATGTCACTCAGCAAATCAACGAACGCAAACGAAGGCTTGAGAACATTGACAAAATCGCCCAATGGCAGGCCTCTGTACTGGACTGGGAGGTGTGTGGCTAAAGCTTTTCAGACCAAGTTAATTAGCAGTATATAAGATATAAAAGAGAGCAATAGTAGTTTATTAGTTTAATAGTAGCAATAGGTTGTTTATTGTTATTTATTTATTATATATGTATATGTAAAAGGTTTTGCTTCGTCATATTTTTTTGGTAACCATGCTAAAAAAAAATGTTGTTTAATTTTTTGAAAGAGAAGAGATCAATTTACTGCAACTTTGCTGAATAAAGTACTTCTAAATCTCAAACTTTTGGGGGTGGGGGCAGTTGTGGCCTAATGGTTAGAGAGTCGGACTTGGAACCCGAAGGTCACAGGTTCGAGTCTCAGTACCATCAGGAAATGAAGGTGGAGGGAGTGAATGAACAGCTCTCTCTTCCACTCTCATTACCCACAACCGAGGTGCCCTTGAGCAAGTCATCTAACCCCCAATTGCTCCCCGGACCTCAGCAAAAATGTCTGCTCCAGGTGTGTGTTCACGGTGTGTGTGTGTGTGTTCAATACTCACTGCTGTGGACTTGGATGGGTGAAACTTCACAGAGCACAAATTCTGAGTATGGGACACCATACTCACTTCACTTCCACTTTTGAATGGTAGTGTATTACAGTTTCCACAAAAATATTAAGCAGCAAAACATTGATAATAATAAGAAACATATATCAGCATATTAGAATGATTTCTGAAGGATCGTGTGACAGTGAAGTCTGGAGTCATGGCTGCTGAAAATTCAGCTTTGCCATCACATAAATAAATTACATTTTAAAACATATAAAAATAGACTATTTCAAATTGTAATAATTTTTCAAAATATTGCTGTTCTTACTGTATTTGTGATCAAATAAATGCCGCCTTTGTGAGAGTTTAATTATTCCAAACTTTGACAAGTAGTATATATTTTTTTTTTTACAAAAACAAGAATTTTTCTATGCAGTTTCGTAATGAAATCTGCCATCTATGGCACATGTTTGATGTTTGTTATTGACGTGTGACCTGCACCACAGGCATTATATTTGATTGGAGAACTGCATACTGAGACATGAAGACATCAGAGTCTCAGTGGTGTCAGATGTAATGATTCATTTGTTATTGTGTGTGTGCAGGGTGAGGACATTCTGGACAGGAGCTCAGAGCTTGTGTACACCGGGGAGATGTCCTGGATATATCAACCATACGGGCGCAGCCAAACCAGAATCTTCTTCCTGTTCGATCATCAGATGGTCCTCTGCAAGAAGGTGAGAGAAAGAGGGGATTAAGGCACAAATAACACTCTTAAGTTCAATTGATGATGATGAAGTAGGAGTCCGCTTTAACTGGGACACATGGGTCTGGAAATAAAGTGTAGAGAACAGGTAAAAAGAAAGTGATACAGATAGATAGATAGATAGATAGATTACTATTGACAAAAAAATTAAATAAAATTAAAAATAGTGTCAGGCATGACTTTTGCAGTCCTGTTTTTCGTTTGTGAGGAGTAGGAATCTTTAAGGGAAGGAAGGGAAGGTAGCAGGCAGCTGATGATGTTTTCAGCACATTGCACATAACTTTCACTTGGAGAGCGAAGATGCAGAATTGAACAAGACAGGCATGGAAAAGCAAATTATGGTGGTGTAGCGCAACTGAGGGTTTGTGATTTGGATTCGAGCTGAAGGTAAAATCCGTTTGTGTTTCACTGTCCTCCAAACACCCTCAAGCTCAAAGCACATGGCCCGTTTTTAGTCTCTCCACAAAGGTGCAAAAACATCTCTCCAGCACCATATGACATACACAGACAGTTCAGCAACACAAAAACTGAGACAATCAGCGCCTGTTTTTCACAAGACTGATATGAGATTACCCAGACCAGCCGACCAATTAGCAGTCTTACTATTTATATCAAACATGTTTGGAGACTCGTAATACAAATCACTATCATCTCTAATAAAAAGGTGACGCATCCTATCCCACCTTGTATTTACATATGTACATTTATTTTAATATAATATTTAGTTTCATTCTTTCTGTAAATTGTCTGGATCGTCAGTGCCGACTTCAGACATACTAATAAAGCCTCTCCATCTTCCACAGGATCTCATTCGCCGTGATATTCTCTACTATAAGGGCCGAATTGAAATGGATCGATATGAGGTCATTGACGCAATCGACGGCCGAGATGATGATTTTAACGTTAGCGTGAAGAATGCCTTCAAACTGGCCAACAGAGAGACAGACGAGATCCATCTGTTCTTGCCTAAAAAGCTGGAGGAGAAAATGCGTTGGCTTCGGGCGTTTCAGGAGGAAAGAAAGATGGTCCAGGAAGATGAGAAGATTGGTGAGAACTTTTGCATTTAGTCATTATTCATTCTCATGAGGTTTCAAATTTGTATTCTGTTAGGTTTTTTTTTTTTTAATCAGACCGACCTTTTCGATACAATAACCATACAAGTTCACCACTCTCACAGTGATTTAAACTTTGTTCTGTTCTTCACACAAAGCTGTTAAGGTTTTACACTAAATGTTGTCTGTCATTTTGTCGCTTTAGGGTTTGAAATCTCTGGGTATCAGAAGAGGCAAGCCGCCTTGACCGTTAGGAGAGTCACCAAACAGAAAGGTATGAAATCTTGAAGCCTGCGTGACCGTTATTATGTTCAGTGGTGGGTAGGTTACTCTTAAAAAGTAATTAATTACAAGCTACTAATTACATCTTCAACAGTGTAGTTAGATCACTGAACTAATTACTCTCTAAAAAGTATTGCAATATTTATTAATTATTACTTTCTAAATCCCATATCAACCTCCAACAGTTGAACAATACAAGGATAGACATGAAACTATTCTTTCACATAAATTATATAAAAGTGTATAAATGATCCTTGAACTGACCAAAAAGAGAGTTTACATCAAAACGTCAAAAGTTTACATTAAAAAACATACATTTTAACATTAGACGTTAAATTTGGGTTTTGAATCTGCTTTTAGCCTCTTAGGGTGTGTTCACATTTGGCAGGTTTGGTTTGGCTCGATTAAATTTGATCAATAAATTAAATTCGAAAAATGAGACATTATAGGGCTGTTACCAATCAAATGAAATCAGTATCATCAAAATCTGCAGAAGTGGCGGCACTGAAGCTGCATCTTAAACACCATTTAGATGTATTTACACTGTAATTTCAATTTCATAAATAATACTATGAGATAAATGTTTTAAAGATAATATTTTGATTATTGAATTATGAAATTACTTCTTTTTTTATTTTTTTTTACTAAACAATACTTTAAACATGAGATTAAAACCGCCAGTAGGTGGTGGCAAGCCACTGTCTTAATGAGTAAGTCATTGAATCATTCAATCATTCATTTGTTAAAAACAGAAACATGCCTTGATTTGGAATTATTGAAACATCCCAATTATTACATGGCTGCTTGCCACATACGTAAATAGTTAGACAACAAATTTGTTGAAATATTTGATGAAGTCTTTAAACACAAAGCTTCCGTGAAGAAAGCAGTTGCTAGCAAGGCAGGTTCAAACTAGATGGACATTTAAGGGATACGGTACAGTCATACCACTTATTACACGGCATTTCGCCACATAAGTAATTATGGAGATAAGAGATATTGATTTGAGATTAAAATTTTAAAATCATTCCAGTTTGTTATCATATAATCCTACAGTGTACAAAACAATCGTCGCAAAATGGCAGCAACTGCGTTTGTATGAAACGAGAGCGAGTCCGCGATACCCATATCACTATGAAATAACTGTACACAAAACATTGATTTGAGTAGTAATATTTGTTTAGCTCAACAAAAAACGCAAAACTTTGACAAAGAAAAAACGTTCCTAGCAAGCGTATAGTGCTGACTTCAGTATCCCGGATGAGCCTGTGTTATCGGTCTTTACCGGTTGTTATCGGGGAATAACATACCGCTGGATGGAGTAATTGACCAATCAGAATCAAGTATTCCACAGAGCCATGCAATGATGTCAGCTATCACATAGTTAATACAAATATAGACAGCTTTATTTTTTGCATAACACAATTTCCATTTCCAATAAATGATACTGTATTCTTTTGTGTCGCTGTTACCATGGTGAAAAAGTCCCAATAAGAAAAAACAAAATCAATGCAAATTGTAACCATGCAGTAAATGGTGCCTGTTACATACAGCATAAATCTACACAGAATTCAGATAAGAGTAATTTTAAACACAGATAAACCTTGAGTTTATGCCTCAGGCTTTTTGTTTTCCTATGTGCCCATCTTCTCAGGTATGGGCCGGTCGGTCCCCCCAGCGTACCCACCACCTTTGGACCCCATGAACCCTGGGCAGTACCTCCTCCCTGACGGCTACGGGCAGGCGGATGGATATGAATATGAGCCCAAACGCAGCACATCACCCTTCTGGCAGAACTTCAGTCGGTTAGCTCCCTTTAAAAAATAGAACACACACCTACCAGGGGTTGGATACACCGGCCTCTGTATACTTGGAAAAGCACTATTCTACTTAAGATACATCTGTGGGACTTGAGGAGGACTGACACGACACAAACTACAGGAGAGGACGGACCTTGCTTTACTGGGATTTACCAGGCGTATTTCTTTTACTGGGGTTACGGGGACACCTCGCCAGGCTGGCTGCACTGAATTCTGCACACGACATGTTGTAATTCACAGAAAAGAAATTAACACATGCACACACACACACACACACACACACACACACACACACACACACACACAAAACATACACATTTTATCCCTCAGCCCTCTCTTTTTAGAGAGGTTTTAAATTATGAAATAAGAAAAATCACCTATGGTTTCTTCTTCTCTACACAAATCGACAAAAAGCGAATTTTCACTTTTTGAAGCACTAAACCACCGTAATGACTCTTTCTCTCTAGCGCCGCCCTGGTGTTCCTCCGTGCACTGTGACTTTTCGGGGCATTCTCTCTCACCCAATCTCTCTTTTATCTCTCGATCTCATACTCAACATTATCACGTGTTTTTCCAACAGTTTCGAGTCTGGTCAAAGCTGAAGATTTTTTATTTTATTCCTGGACAATTTCTCCTTGGATGGAACCTGCTGCACTCTTTAGTTTGTTTTGCATGAGATTCAGTTCATTGCAGGTGTTTTTATTTGTGTAATTCTATTCGTACGGGTCTCAAAGAACTGTGGATCACGATCTGCAAATTTGTCACTCGATCACGGTCTACTGGAAATACAGATATTGGGACAACTTTGACATTCAGAGAAACCTACGATCGATCAAGCTTAAAGTCGTTTTGGTTTGGTGGAGCTTTTGGGTACCCTGAGAGAACTACAGACCAGAGAAACCAGAAGGAGGAACTGTTTTGCTCTGAACAGTGGACCTCTGTAGCGTGTTTACGTCAGAGCCTTGTTCATCCTGAGCTCTCGGTCTTGGCTTTATCATTGTTTCCTCTCTCCCATCATCAGTGCTGATCACTTGCTAAAAAGTAATAATTCCACCTCTGAGCCCGTCTTCATTTTTATAGGGAATGATACTCGGACCAGGACGACTTTAATCCTGCTGATCAACCTCGTAATGACGTGCCAATTCATGTCTAACGTGCCAAAATAGTCTGGTTGCCAAATTTTCCTCTAACAGGTGCATTGGCATGTGCGAATGCCAACCCCATGAGCTGGTACCCCGCCATGTGACTTCTCAGGCGAAAATTAAGTCAGTGAAATTTGGTTATCGCTGCTAGGATTAGCATGACATAGAGTTTCAGTTTTTCCTTCTTTTTTTTTTTGGGGTTGTTTTTGGTTCTCTCTCTATATATACAGTATATATATATATTTATTTTTTCCCAAATTAAAGGGACTTGTGCGAAATTTAATTTATGGTATATTCGGGTTTTGTCTGATAACTTTCAAAGGATAGTATTTAGTCCAATCACAATATTTAAAGTATTGCTATAAAACATTATTTATTCTATTATAGTGTGATTTTCTTTTTTTCCATCTTGATCCTCTTTCTATATTTTAGAGCTTCTGCTGGAGTGTTAAAGACCTTTTTGGGCATAAAAAAATGTAAGAGGACAGTATGGAAGAAATATGTCACACATGTGTACTAAGTGCCACATGAAACTATTATTATGTTACAAAGGAAAATAACAGTTTAATATTTTTGATTCGGTGATATGATTGAAATAAGAACATTATATCATTATTTCATAATAAACTTAAATTATGGAGAAAACAGAGTTGAACTGAATACATGCTTCGTCTGGTTTTATTTGATTTAATATGTTTGCTAAACAGTGATGCTGGTTTCATTTTTTTTTTTAATGTTATAATGAGGGTATTACAAAATATTGACAACATAAATGGGTAAAATGAATTCCCAAGGAAATGATGGAATTATACATATATAGGTTTATTTGAATAAAGTATTTATCATTAGTATTAAACTGATTCAAAATAGATATCCAATACCGTTCAAAGGTTTGGGGTGAGTAAGATTTTATTTATTTTGTTTTTGAAAGAAATTAACTTTTATTGAGCAAGGATGTCATAATGTGATTCCTTTCCAACAATGGCTCCAACAAAAATATTAAGCTGCAAAACCGCTTTCTACATTGATAATATTGTTACAAAATGTTTCTTGAGCACCAAATCAGCATATTAGAATGATTTCTGAAGGATCATGTGACACGGATCCTTTAAAACACATAGAAAAAATCGTATTGACATCTTTTGAATGGGAGCGTAGGTACAAATTGTATATTTATGTATATTTTATATTTAAAAAGAACAGATTAAAGAAGAGTCTTTGATGTTTTTTTCTTTCCAGTTTATTAAGCTGAATTGTTTTAAAGTGATTTTATTGTGTTCAATATGCATCACAATAATTTACCTGCTGACGGATAAACATCCATTGATTCACACAGGTTAGTAAGGTCTCTAAATTTCAGACACGCACGCACGCACGCACGCACACACAAACACACTGTCTCTCACTCTTTCTCTCTCTCTTTCTCACACTTATGTATTACATTTCTTCATGAGATATAAAGCATACACTGAAGAATATCAGGATTGGCGGGAAACTGATGATGTCACAGTGATAGTTTCCCATGAGATTTTTGTGCTCTTTTCAGTACAGCAAAAGGTAGGTAAAATCTGACCACCATAAAAAAACAAAAAACAAAACAAAAAAAAAACAAGTGTGATACGCACAGCATGACATGGCACTAAAATTCTACAACCCCAGACAGAAATACATTCGTAATGCCTCATAATCGTGAACCGGCCCAGGTCGATGGGAAAATTACATTCCGATAAATGTTGACAGATCTTCATAACCCTGTTAGGTAAATAATTTGACAGTAGTCTAACATATTCAACATTCAGTATTCACTCAACATTCAATCTTAAAAAAAGAAAAGGCAGATTTCGCTTCTACAAAACATTCACTTCCTTCATTGATTTGTTTCAGCGTCCAATCACAGTGTGTGGTTTACAGTGGTCCGACACTCATGAAACATATTTTAGTAATGCAAGTCCATGTTAAACATGGTCTCAAGGGTGTTTTTAAATCAGTGCAAGAGACACATTTATTGGCATTATCTTTTTCTGTGACACGCTTCAGTAATTGTACGCATCATAAACATATTCAGAACATCCACCTAAAGACTTCATGACACCTTTGAAAACATTATTTCAGAATTCACAGATAGGCAATTTAACATCTGAGCCTTATACATCAGTGATGTAAAACGAACAGTGTGTATATTTGGGGAATTATTCCAAAGTAAATGTCCCAGGGAGTGCCACAAAAAGTCACTCTGTACTTCAAGATAAGCAAATTAACAATAATTAATAATCATTTTATAAATAATTTCCCTTATAAAAGTCTCAGAGTGTGTGTTAATTTGTGCAACAAAATCATATTCTGTAGAATTACTGAAGTAAATTCAACTTTAGGCTTTGGTCACATGTTTTCAGATAAGATTCGAGCTGTTAGCATTGTTTGTATTTCATTATCCATTTAGATTTAGAAACAAATTTCAATAGAGCTGTTCAGTCAATTAAATAAATTAAGGTCTGTGGTTAGCATAGAATTTTCTATGTTTTGCAACATAAATTACACACAGTCATCTTAATTAAAAAATAAAAAAGTTTGGGGTCGGTAAGATTTTTATTTAAAGAACTTATTATGTTTAATCAGCAAGGATGCATTAAATTCCTCTAAAGTGACAGAACTTTCTATTCATCAAAGAATCCTGAAAAAATTTGTTTTCAACATTGATAATAATAAGAAATGTTTCTTGAGCAGCAACGTCAGCATATTAAAATTATTTCTGAAGGAAATTGTGACACTGAAGATTGGAATAATGCAGCTATAAGCCACATAAATAATAATATTATTTACACCACAGGAATAAATAATATTTGAAAATGTATGATTTAAAATTGTAATAATATTTTACAATATAAATGTTTTTACTGTATTTTTGTTCCATTAAATGCAGCATTAGAGACTTCTTTGAAAAAACATTTAAAAAATCTTACCAATCCTAAACTTTTGACTGTTCTAAAATTCCAGAGGAAACCCAATCTAAAATGCTAATTCACTTCCTGGTCTGAGGAATACAAAATAAACAGCTTTATTCTTGAATCGTTGTACTGGAGGTCTTTTATTCTGGAATAATTTTCTAAATATTCTGCCATTTTATTTCTGAAGGTTTCCTATCCAGCTCTGTACTGAGCTGGCTCCTTTCACAGCAGTGTAAAAGACTCAACATGTACCTGAAATTGTATGGATGAAAACAAGTCAAGTTTTGAACCAAGTAATAATTTAAATGGATTATTTCCCCCCCCCGGAAGGCTTTAGGCTTTTGACTGACGGACATCCTTCCACTCCATCTTGGTGCTCTGTAAAGCCTGTGTCTTCTTCTCGTCTACCTGCACGTAATCCACCCTGTAGTCGTCTGCCAGCAGCGGTTTCTGAAAACATCAATAACGCAATATGAGCAAACCATCAAAACACTAACCAGCACGGGCGGAACTGTATCAATCCTGCAGGCAGATTTATGCCACGTCGTGTTTAGAGCTGAGTGGTGACAAAGCAACTGTCACTGGGACAGGAAATGCTGAGTCACTGTGATCGCTGCCTGAAGATTCAGTTTCAAAAAGCCACAGAAAAGATTACTACAACTGATAGCAGTGCCCACTGAAACCCCAGGCACACTCACTAAAAATGTGTGTGTATAGAGCGCTTCAGATGCTCGTAAGAGAGTTATTTCTGAATCGTTCATGGCCACCACTGACCTTCTGGACTGGTGAGGGGGAGGCAGAGTTGAAGTCAAGTGACAAGTAGTCCAGCTGAGACGGCCTCATCCAGGGGCCAGAATCACAAGCTGGGAACAGCATCTGCCGAGAGTCCTAAACAAAGGAAAAACAAATATACCCACAATATATGATAATAATACATAACATATATTTGTGTTCAAAACTATAACCAAGGCTGCATTTATATTGTAAAATTACTACTATTTAAAATACATTTTAAAGTGTCATTTATTCCTGTGATGGCAAAACAAAAGTTTCAGCATCATTACTCCAGTCTTCAGTGTCACATGATCCTTCAGAGATCATTCTAATGCACTGATTTGGTGCTTGAGAAACATTTAATATTATTATTATTATTGTTATTACTACAGTTGTGCTGCTTTTTGTAGAAATTGCAATATTTTTTCTAATGTTTCGTAAATAAAAAGACATTTATTTTAGTTGTGCTGTTTGTTTCGCTGATGAATAGAAAGTACACCGAGTTAAAATAGAAATCTTTTGCAAATTTAATACAACATTGCCAAATAACAGTATTAATAATTACATTTTAATGTTATTTAAAAAATCTTACTACCCCAAACTTTATAATGGTATATATATGTGTATGTATATACCACACACACACACACACACACACACACACACACACACACACACACACACACACACACACACACACACACACACACACACACACACACACACACACACACACACACACACACACACACACACACACACACATTTATGCTTATTCTTAAATTATGATTATTTACATAATTTAATGGTTTGCATTTCTTAACTATCTGCTGAGTTTTTCCTATGCTACATTTTTCTGTTTGTTCTGTTCTACTGTTGTTCTCTTGCCTTTTTATCATTCTTGTGTTTGTTTTTTTCTCTCTCAGTTGCCTTCTTGCTCTTTCTAATTTTAAGGAGCAACAGAGCAATAAATTATTAACGAGAAAGGACGGCTTAAACGGGAAGTCACGTTACCGTTGGCGTGATGCTCGCTTCCTGTTCAGAGCCGTTTAAGCCCCATCCTCGCCGCCTGTCCAAAGGAACACACTGAAGTGATGTGCTAGAGACAAAACACACAAACACAAAACAATATCTTACATAAACATCGGTGTGTCACAAACATGTAAATGAGAAAACCCTTGTGCAGGGGGTTTCGCAGAGGCAGGAAATAGAGATCAGATGACATGAAAAACACAATATTTTCTTCAACATTTAAGACACACACAGAAATACTAAAGAGAATGACAGAGACGGAAGAGGTTGAGAAGAAGAACAGATTTGCAGAGGATCAGTATTATGGTCATTTTGATCCGCAAATGTGAGTTTGGCATAATTCAGTGTTGTGCAAATCTCACCTGGGTTCTGTCATGGTGCGTGTGAGGGGGACGTGGAAGGGACATTCGGAAATGGTGGACAGGCCCCGTAGGTCTAAAGGTGGCGGTCGAACTGTGAAACCAAACACAATGCAAAACGCTCAAACACTCCTTATCTTTTTCTGTCATCCACACAACACACACAAACACACTTTCACTGAGTTTAATGAGGCATTTCCTTTGTGTGAAGGTGCATGACCTGTAGGAGCCCTGTGCCTCCACTCAAGTCACAATGCTGTCTGCGTCTCTGACAGTATCATGCACTTCCCCTCTTGTGCTTTTGTCTTGGCAAGCCTCCATTCTCAGTTTAAGAAGAATTTTAAATACGTCACAAAGACTTTCTTAAAGAAGTGTGCATGCAGCTATTCAATGAAATACACAAATACCAGTGCGTTGTTCAGTGCACACTATTATATATATGAATTATTGTGACATATTTGAAATTCTTTTAACAAATACTAACGTAAACATAAGTGTGTCGCTCATAAACATCACAAACATGTATGAAGCACCGCTCACGCAGAAGTCACTTTCAAGCCAAACAGCTTTCTTTTGGTCAACGTGACGAATTTGCATGACTAACTTGAACCTACTATGGAAGTCTTTGCCACAATTCCCAATAAATAATAAAAATAAAACATATCTTTTTGTCACTTGTTTCCCCAACCCCTGACTCTATGTACCTCTTTCTACTATGTTATCCTTCACACAGTTTATATGTATCGTTTATGTCATGTGTTTTTGTAATTTATTGTAAAGCGACCTTGAGTCTTCTGAAAAGCGCTATATAAAATAAACATATTATTATTAATTGCGTGGATTCCTATTTAAAATGACTGGATTTTCACCCTAGAAAAAAATCACTGAACAACAGTAAATGTGACCGCACCTTTAATCGTGGACCATCTTCAAACAACTCACAGTTGTAGAATCGCTTCTTGAGTGAATTCAATCGCTTCTTGAGGGCGAAATTCAGTCATTTTAAATAGGAATCACGCCAAAGGGATTCACGCAAAAGACTTCCGTACTGGGTTCAAATCATGTAAATTCGTCACATTGACCAACAAAAAGGTGTTTGGTTTGGAAGTGACTTCTGCGTGAGCGGTGATTGATACATCGCTACATTATTGTCAATTGACAACGAAACTTTTTTTGCCCGTGCTAAAGTGACCGCACATTAATTCGGCTGTGGCTTTGTATGGAAGGCAGATTCTGCCGATTTTAAAATAAATTTGCAAATTTATATGACAATGAAAATCAGGGTAACCTTAATTACTGAAACGTGTCAACAAAGTAAAATTGAGAATTCGATCTTTCAAGGCAATCCTGCCAATTTACATTAGTAAAACAACTCTTAAATTTAGAGCTTGAAATAGACATGTGGTTTCTGTGTGATACACAGATCATGAGCCTCTGCTGCATCTCATCTTCCTCATATTCATTTTCAACATGCGTCACTATTCTGTACCTCTCCTCACACGAGAACATCTTTTCCATTTCTCCATTTTCTTTTTCTGACGTAGTTAACTGAAATCCCAGCTAACACAACACACTATATCACATTGCTAATTTCGTAAAATATCAGGAACCCCTAAAAGTACATGCTGAAGGAACATGTTGAAAGAAAAAAAAATTAGATGGGAGGTAAATTATTTGTCAATGCTTTTGCATTCGCGAAATGTTTGCGTTCCCCTGAAAATGTTTGCGTTCGCTTGGGAAACCTTTGTGTTCTTTTCGAGCAAACGGAAAGTTTCCCGGGGAACGCAAAACATTTTACGAGTGAACGCAAAGTTTTTTTAGGGAATCCAAAATGGTTATTCTGTGACATTTATGTGAAAACCTCCTTTTGGAACCTTTAGGTTTCAAGAGTGTACTTGTGCAAACACCTTTAAAAAGAACAAGGAATCAAGTTTCTTAAACTATGACATCACATCCTGTTTTTAACTAGATATTAGTCATTGGTACGATTTTTTTTAGCATGTGGTAAAACATGTTAGGAATATATGCATCTTACATAGCCAAATGTAAATGTAAATTAAAAGGCGGTGCCCTCATACGTTTGACCATGAAGTGTGTGTGTATATATATATATATATATATATATTGGACATGGATATTATATTCTAGGAATGATTCAGATGCTACTTTGGGGCATGTAAATCTTTAAATCAGTAACACTAAATTCAGTCTAAAGACTACAAGTCACAATATGGAATACTAATACTACAATCATACAACTTTTAAAGTTTTTTTTTTAATACCGTGTACTTTGATTGTGAATGATACTGATAAACTTTTACTACATTTTCAACCCGAAAACATTTACCCCGTCTTTTTGGTTTAAGGTTGCGGTCGACTGGAGGAGGCTCAAAGTCGGGATTCGAAGGCGCGGGGAGCTCTGTTTTGCAGTTGGTCAGTAGGGAGACAGGCAGGCTGGAGGGGCTCATGGGTATGTAGCCGTCTGAAGTGACATTAGAGCAGCTGATTGGTGGGGAGGCCATGGGCACATATGAATCCTCACAGTGGTTTTCAGTAACTGTGGTATTCAGAAATATCGGCTAGAAATAGCCGAGGCACAGAGAGAGACACACTATGATACATGTGGTTTCTGGCATTGAATATTCAAATTGATGCTTATTTACTGTGTATGTTTAACTTTCTTCAGGCTCATTTGACTATTTCATATTTGAATATTTCTTTACCAGGTTGAGGCTTAGACGTTTGTTCCAGTTTCTTCCAGCACTGTCTAAGTCTGGGGAAAAAAAGACATTATAATAATAAAATATATAATATACTATAAAATATACTTTTTTGGGAGATGTTTTAATGAGAAAAATGGCGGCGGGGGGTGGGGGTAAGTCATTGATAATATCTGTTGTGTGTATTTGTGTGAATGTTTACCTCTCCAAAAGTGGTCTATTCCTGAAAGTGACGTCCTACGAGGGAGGAGAGCTGGTTGCGTCTGATTACGGCCGGGATCTTCGTTACTGTGGTGATCGGACAGGTGTGTAGGTTTGGGTGGGAGGGGAGGAGGCGTCTGTGGGTCGGATGTCACGCAGAAGGGTCGGTCGAATCTGAATATGTCCGGTGGACGGCGTAGAGAGATGGGAGATGAGAGGCACGACGAAAGTGAGGACGAGAGAGAGAGCGGACCACAGGGGGCGCTGAACGGGGGCTCGGACACCCCGGCCAAAAGGAAAGGGGATGGGGAGGAGTCAATGCGAGGGGTGGGGCTAAACACATCCTCTGTGTACTCAGACGAGCTCTGCTCAAAGGAGCGTTCAGAGTTTGAGATGCTGTCACACCTATAGGGAAGGACAGGCAGGCACACATAAATACATAAGAAATAACCATTTTTTTTTTAGTTTATTCAACTAAATGATGTTATTCAAAATAAAACCTGTTGACGAAACTCTTCAATGGAAAAAAAAAATTCTTCAGAGAAAGCATATGGAAAAAGTATGGTTTGTTGTGTCATAATGAAACTATTTTTTACAGACTCTCGTTCAAAGCATCATTTTGCATTCCAAATTCCAAATTCTCTTTTACATGTAAAGCCTTAGGAAGACAAGACAAAACATTTTTAATAGACAAGTGAAGTCACATATTAGAAGTTCAAAAATACAACATTTGCTTAAGTGTAGGAGCCACTCAAATCTGGTTCACATTAGAAAAGTTGTCTTAAGGTTATTATGAAATAAAAATGTACCCTATTCTTTATTATTAGACTTTCCTGGTCTTATTGTACATAATTGAGCTGTTCATGTTACTATAGAAGAAAATAAATGTTGTATTTAAGATCAGAGACACAATCATTTCTAATTTCCAATTCATGTTCATTTTAATTAAAAACGTCGAAAAACTAATTTCCTGGAACATATACACTACAGTTCAGGTTTGGCGTTTTTTGTGTGTGTGTTGTTGTTGTTGAAGAAATTAAACATTTTAGATTAGGGAACACATATTCACTTAGTTGCTTATTCACATTCATGTTACTAGCATATTAGCTTTTTATTAGTATATTTACACATATTAATGCCTTATTGACCTTGCCTATTTAAACAGGAAAAAAATCGAAGATAATCAGTAAATTATGGAGTGCCTCAAGGATCTGTGTTAGGCCCTCTGCTTTTTTCAATATACTGTATATGCTGCCACTTGGTAATATTATAAGAAAACATTGGAATTACTTTCCACGAAATGCTCCATCAAATGCACATTATTATCTGCTTAATGTTACGAACAGCAGCTATGCTAGTTATTTTAAATTTGCTTTTCTGTTTTTATCTCGGGATGCCCTTCCTGAGGCAACTAGAAAGTATGTCAGCTCCAGTTTGGATCTATATATTTCTATATATATTCTATATATATTCTATATATCCTAATCATTTGTTAACAGCATGCATTCATTACTTCAATGAGCTCATTGTTTTCTGCCTTTAATACATTGTTAGCTGTCTGCGTGATTTGTATATGTACTTTTCTAAAATGTACAACTTAGACACAGTCACCTCTGATAGCAGCTAAATTGTAATGTAGACACACATGCATTATCTGTAAATCTGCTTTAAAACGGAATTATAAAAAGGGCTATATAAATAAATGTTAATTGAATTGAAATAAATTGACCATATTCTAGATTGCGTAACCCTACCTCATACCTAAATATAACTCCAGTTAATAGTGAATATGTGTTCCCCAATCTAAATTGTCACCTTACTTTAATTAAGCAAGGATGCATTAAAGTTATCAAAAGGGATTGTAAAACATGTATAATTATAATTACAAAAGATTTCTATTGTAAACAAATGCAGTTTTTTAAAAACTTTCTATTCATCAGAGAATCCTGAAAAAAAGGTTTCCACAAACATATTAAGTATAAACTTTTTTCAACATTGATAATAATAAGAAATGTTTTTGAGCTCCAAACCAGATAATGTGACTGAAGAAGTAAATGGGTACTGAATAGAAAGCAGTTATTTTAAGTTGTAATACTATTTCCAATATTTCTGTTTTTACTGTATTTGTAGTCAATTGTGAGCATAGAAGATAGCTTTCAAAAAACAATTAAAAAATGTTACCGACCCCAAACTTTTGAACGGTAATGTAGCTCTGAGAAACCTGCAGTTATTTCATTAATCAGCTAAACCCCTCCATAATGATGCCTCAGTATTCAAAACAAAACAGCATTACAAAAATCATCATGAGTTCTTATAAAACCATTAAGTCCCTACTTTGCATGCAGGTCCCTGAAGATTTTATTTGAATCTAATCACAGTGTGTTATGCTGCAGTGACCAAGATCAAAAGATTTCACTGATGCGAAAAGCGTGAGAGATTTTCTTTTCTCATTTATTCTCTCAGTCACCTTTATTAAATCTGATTAGAGAAAAAGCCGATAACTAGTCAGGCGCTACATGGAATGAATCTCAATTTTGTATCGAGATTAACATGTAATTATTATTTTTGCAATGTGTGATCATAAGAAGTGAGGTGGGCCTTGCCTGACGATGCTCTTTGTCCCGGTTTCACACTGAGAGAGGAAGAGGTAGTCGAGTGGAGGGCTGATCTCTGATTCGCTAGGCCTGTCTAGGACAGTGTGGCTGTCGATGGTAACTGTGTCCTGATTGGCCACAAGAGAAACATGAGGAGAAAGTGCTGGAGATGGCTGCTGGGAAGAGGGAGTACGATTTAGACTGTCCATTGATTCTGTCAAAGAGAAAGAGCAAGAGAAAAATAAATAGATGGGCTTTGATACATTGATTTATTTTGGATGTCAAAATTACACACATTAAACACATTTCATTCCTGAAGTAGCCTACATTTGCTTTAAATTACCAGAAGGTGGCAGACCAAATCACCCCTTCCAGCCCCCCACACCACACCACACCACACCACAACCCCCCCCCCCCCCCCCACACACACACACACACACACTCTCTCTCTCTTTCTCTTTCTCTTCCTGTTTAGACTCAACAGTGCATTAGTAGTGGCCAGACATTTCTAAACCCCACAGATGAACACGTGAGCCTGTTACACGCGCTGAAAACACATGACATTTAGGGGTGTAATCGTTTCTCTTCTTAATAGTAAGCAAAAATGTTTTTGGAAGGTGGAACCGAGTTGAAATAACTCAGATAAAGGTCATTGTGGAAAGTTTTGTGCCGCTTGCCTTCCATCATGGTCGTATCTGTGTGTGCTGTGAGAATCCGAGTGACACATCTCTCATTTTGGGAATTATAGTTGAGCAGGTTAATTAAATAGGTAGTTTCAAATTATCCAAATCATTTTAATTGTGATGATCCATAAGTGATGACTCAGTGTTTGGACGTCTGATCACACTCAACCTGCTGGTGCTTGAAAGGCATTGTGAGTAATGCTGTGGGTAAACAGTTGTAGATAACCGTCTTTTTGATCACGTTGCAGCTAGCATGCTAATCTGAGGGGGATTGTGTGGGCTCACATAAACATTGCTTCTTTGGCAGAGCCTACTATTGGGTATCCAACACTTGAATAACTGACAATGACTCAGAAGAGAAATCTGAGCAACACCAGGCATGTGGTTGTATTCATTTTTGTTCTCTTATATTTACTGTAAACATCGAGCAGATCTTACTCAAATGTATAAGCCTGTAGCATTTTCACAATGTTTGTACAGTAAGTGTAACATTTATTTGAACAGCTTCTTTTATACAGCTGCATTGAAAAGCCTTTAATTATTATGTAGAGCTGCTTTACACCTGCAGACCTAGGTTGCTGTGGTAAAGGGATTCAGGAGAACAGAGTTGTGAGCAGTTGTCATGGTGATGGGGTCAAAGGGATAGTAGAGATACAATAAGTAGTAGTCATGGTACTATGGAAACCTACTGCGAGCTACGAGGTTATTAATCGATAGTATTTGCTTCTGTTGAAGCTGTTAGCCCGCATTATGTCATCTTAGTTTAAAAATTCATGGGAAAAACTACATTACCCATGATGCTGTACAAAAAATTCCACAAATCAGAGAGTCGAAAACAGTAAACTGCCAAAACATACTTGTTTGAGATGAGCAAGTGAATCAAGTTAGAAATGTGTCAGTGTGGTCCGACTTGCTCTGATGTCTTTCTACTCGTATCAAAAAACTGTAGCGATGGCAAGGCGGCCGTGCCGAAATCTGCACTCAGACGCAGTTGCTCTTCTCCAACTGCGCTGATCAAAAGCACAATGGGAAATGACATGCTAACAACACCGCTTAATGCTTATTGGTTTAAACAATCATGCAGCATTGTTCTAAAAAGTTTGGTTTTAAAACTCTGATATCAGCTTTTTATGTGTAAAAATTATGTGTGAATATTCCCAAACTCTCTGACAGTGCGATCACACAAGTACTTAAGGGGCCCTATCTTGCACCCAGCGCAATTGATTTTGTACACCGACGCATGTATCATTCCTATTTTTCACCCGATGCACAGTGGACTTTTCCCTCCACAGACGCACGTCGGTAAATTAGGGGGGCGGTTCAGCGAAAAGAGGAGGCGTGTTCCGGCGCAAACGTTCCCTGGTGCTATTTTGCAGTTTGAGAAAACAATTCCGCCACTGACCAAGAAAAACCTAGTCTAAAGACAGAGGAGCGTTGCGCGTTAGTCAAATACTATTTTAAGGGCACGTGCTTGGCCATTATGTAGCGTGTGAAGTTACAATGCGCATACACTTTGATTCTCTAATATAAACAGACGCAGCAGTTTTCATTTTTGTAAATCATACATTATTACAAGGAAAAATATTAACACACAAGGAAAATCATTGTTGTGTCCATGAAGATGTGAAAAAAATAGGCATAAATCTAGCTTACACATTTACCCAAATTATTATACGCCTGTTTAACCGAAGCTAATTTGGGTGGGTTTCTCCCATCCCTATACAATGTCACTTCTCTCTGTCTTTTACGGCCCTGACGAGAACGTCGGTCTCCTCGGCTGTGAACCGCTCCTGGCGTGTGCCTGGCAAACCCGCCGTTATAATAGCAATCCGCCATGGAACAAGCGCGCCTGCTCTTAAAGACTATGTGAGAAGACGCTCTGATTGGTTTATTTCACGTTACGCCCAATCCACACCTATGAATAATGAAGCTACTTCAGACCAACCCATTTTATATTTGCGTCGGGCGCAAGAGTAATTTATTCCGCCGGTATAATAGCAACAGCGCCCGGGATCCGCCCACAAAGTTACTTGCGTTTCGCCTTTGATACTTGCGTTTCAGATCGTTAAAATAGGGCCCAAAGTGTCTTGTTCATCATAATTATTTTCATATAAAAGCAACGAGCAGTTGTCATGGTGATAGGTCAGCGGGACAGTACAGATAAAATGAGTGGTCATCATGGTGACAGGTCAGAGTGGGAGTAGAGATACAGTGAGTGGTTGGTAATGGGAGGAACAGTGGAGACACAATGAGTAGTTGACATGGTTACGGTTTAGAATGAGAGTAGAGATACTGTGAGCAGTTGTCATGGTGATGTGACAGAGGGACAGTGGAGACAATGAGTGGTCGTCATGGAGATGGTCATACGGACAGAGAAGACACAATGAGTGGTTGTCATGGTGATGGGTCAGAGGGACAGTGGAGATGCAGTGAGTAGTTGTCATGGTGACAGGTCAGAGTGAAAGACATTGAGAAGTTGTTATGGTGCCAGAGAGAGTAAATAAACAGTAAGCATGGTGACACTTCAGAGCGAGAGAAGAGACATAACCATGTACTGTAACTAGTGGCTCTGGCAGAGATCAACATTTGAGTTTACAAAAGTTCAAAAAAGCCTTGGTTTAACAGGACCCCAGTGTGTGTTCTGAGTGTCTTGACACATGGCCTGAAGCAGGAACAGAAACTGCGGCCCTCCAGGTGTGACTACAATCCCTAAACTGTTCTTCTCTAACCTGCTGTCTGTCTCACTGCAAAAGAGTCTGCCTGTAAATAAAAAGCTGAGTTCCAGTTCATGGCTGGAGTCCTGCTGGGGTTTGTAATGAGGTTAGCGGGTAAGCAGCGACTGAGACATCGTGTCTCCAAAACTACACTCGCTGTTTCAACAATATGTCTGATAGTCACCTCTGGCCTTCCTCAGAGACGTAAGCAACATGGAGAAAGAAACGAATCAAGCTTTTTTTCATCTGTGCATGTGTGTGGAGAAAAGGGCATGGACGTGCATGTGTTGTTCTGTATATACTAGCTTTATCTTTCACAATCAGCCTTTACCAGTTTAGAGGCGTGTCCAACCATCCAGTGTGTTGTGTATGAAACAGTAACCAAGTGCGTGTGTGTCTGAAAACTTCTCGGCTGCTGTATCACTCATATTAATGTGTAACTTGAGGTTTCTCTCACTCTCTGTGTTTGGTATATGCTAACGGCTAACATTCTCCCTGCGTCTTACACTAATTATTGTGCCAGCTTTAATAAAAACACATTTTCTCGCTATAATAGCAGTCATATGTGCTGTGGACACAGATCATGACGCTAGCGGTTTGCTATTATTAGTTAAAGATATGAGATGCCACATACTTGTGAGCTGTCTACGTTATGACAGACGTGTGTGTGTCTGAACGTTCCTCAGTGACGCAGCTGTTGCTCTGCAGACTATTCGAAAGAGAGGAAGAGAGATGGAGGAATGGAACAGAATATTAAAATAAGACCTCGCCTATATTACAGCGTCCTTCTCTCACGGATTCTGTCCGCATCTCTCAGTCTCAGCATCTCTCTCTGGAGCAAACATACAGTGGCTAATGATTTCCCAGTCTAAGTTTATTCATTTCAAAACTGCAGTTAGAGGAATATGAATCTTTAGTTTAATGGAAGGATCTGATGTGATGAAAGGGTTGTTTTTAGGAGGCTTTTTACGTACGAGGGTTTTTCCTGTTGTAGCTTATCTGTAGCACTTTCCTTTCTCATAAACCCACGCACATACACAGAATGTATTTATTACCGGCGTGTTTACTGCAGAGAAATACATTTGTAACTAGAATTTTAATCTTAAGGTGCTTTTCTTTTCTGTACCTTAGCGTGAATAAAATGTTATATTTTTCATGTATACCTCTTTGTTAATGCCTCACCTGATCTTGTTTCATCACCTGTCACTTGTTGATGTACAAATTATTATTACTTATTTATTCTAATTTATATAGTGCACATTTACATATTTACATACTTTTCAAAAGTTTAAGGTCAGTTAAAGATTTTGCTACTTTTATTCAGCAAAGATGCATTGATTCAACGGGTCAATTTTTTATTTAAAGTATATTACGGTTTCCACAAAAATCTTAAGCAGCACAACTATTTTCAACATTGATACTAATAAGAAATGTTTCTTGAGCAGCAAATCAACATATTAGAATGATTCTGAAGGATCATGTGGCACTGGAATCAGCTTCCCCATTATAGGAATACGTTACATTAAAAAAAAAAATATATATATTTTTTTATACTGTTTTATACTGTATTTTTTATCAAACAAATGCAGCCTTGGTGAGCATTATTTAATAATAAATTGTATTGTGTTAAATTTATAATAGACTGGACACTCTGCATTAATTCTGACCTTCTCAAAATTGTAACGATATCGAAGCAAGCCCATACGGTATATAATGTTAATGTGTAATGTTTTGCATAAAAAGAAAAAAGTAAGTTTGTCTGTAGTGCTCAGACACAATAGGTCATTAACTGCTCATTCTTCAGTAAAATCTTCAGGTCATTTTGATAGTGTGATGATAATGTAAAGGGAAAACAAATAAGATATTTATGTAACGTATTACAGTAAATAGACAAGCTAGTATGAACATATCAACATGTCTCTCCTCTCTTTCTCACGTACGTCATCAATTGCTGTGCTCCTATTGGGTCGTCATTAGACAGTCTACAAATTCCGACACTATCAGAAGCTCCGATTCAAGAAAAAGGCAATAGTGAGCATGTCATACTAAGCTGTCCAAGGCCTAAAAACAAAAATTACATGTTTACAATAAAACGCCTCACCTGCATGTCTGTTCAGTCCTCCAAACGTACAAATCTGTCCAATGTTCTGTACCCAGATGTTCATCTCTTCTACTGTTTTGGCCAGCAGGTAAAAGATGCGCGTGGTGGTCTTGACCACAAATAGGTGCTGATTTTGGTACTGACGTTTAGTGGGCCGTACCTCTGCCTCGATGGTGACCTCACACTCCTGCAGGTCGATGGTTCTGATTGGTTTACGGGAGCTCTTGCTACGGTAATATTCCAAAACGTCAGGATTCCCGCTCATCCGACCCCTCCGCAAAACAAACCATCGCTTCCGCCATGACTGAGAGAGAGAGGGACAGAGAGTGAGAAAGAGGGGAAGAGAATTAGATTAGCAATGTCCTTCTCGAACACTCTCACATAGATTAGCAATCAAGTTAAAAAGTCTCCTTTGATCTTCAGATCTTGTCTTCACATGAAATGATCATTTGCCCCTATTTATATCTTGACACATGTTGCTCTTGGTTGGCCTTATTTTGAACAAGTTATCTGTGCACTTTATTTAAAATAAAATAAATTAAAATAAATGTATTTTATAAATTTCAGCCTTTATAAAACCAGGGTTATTGTTAACTAAAATTAAAACTACTAAAACAATTTTTTTAATTGAAATAAAGCTGAAATAAATATTGCATGAAATAAAAAATATATTTTATCTAAAAATAAAAGGTAATAGTAATATAATCTAAATATATTATATAATTAAAAACATAATAATAAATACGACTAAAATAACACTGATCAAAATATACTAACTTGCTCTTCCTCTGAAACAAATGTCCTTTTCCACTGATGTCACTAAGTCCATCTTCCAATAGTCCATGGTGGCTATTGGATACTGCTAATGAATAGTCAAATAACTATGTAACTAAGCACTGTTTTAACAAATTGGCTCTAGCTCCATTCTGGGATGTAAATGTGCAGGGTTCAGGTTCATGAACTCAGTACAATACTAAGTACTTCAACTGAGAAAAGTGATAGCTAAACATACTTTTAATTCAAGAAGTAGATTCAACTAAATATTTAAGCATTATTGTGCAAATTAGACTTGCCACAATGTCCTTTTTTTCACACCATGTGGTATCTGTGTTCAAACCGACTGAGGAGCCATTTTAATAGCGCAATAGCCTACAGTAATGAAAACAGCATGATTTATTTGAACTAAAAATGAAACCAAAACTCCAAAAAATAGTGTATTAAAAATAAACTTTAATCATTACAAGTATTCAGTCATTCCAATAATGGTCTTGGAAAACTATCTAGATTGATAACTTCATAGCATGATAACCTCCCCCCCTCCCATTTACCCAATGTAAAATCTTGCCCCACTGACTGTCATCCCATACGTATACCGTGGCAAGACTATAAATGTAAGAACAAACTTACAGATAAACTTCTGTCTAAACTGGACAGGGTGTGACAAGCAGTCAGAGATGACTTACAAATGTATTTTCCAAGAAACAGATTAATCTCTCAGAGCAGAAACAGGTTGCACATATGGTTACGAAGTAAATAATCAACACCAAGTCAATCAGTATAAATCCCCTGGCTTTACCAGCGACTGTAATCAGTGCAAAAACTTGCTTATTAGATGTATTAAAGTTGTTATTCTATTAAGATATTAGGTTATGTCATCATGAGGTAATTGGGTTAATATTAGTTTATGAGGTAAATGCATTTATTCTGATGTCATTAGGTCATTATTTCTGATTATTGTACATTATGTGTTATTTTAATAGGTTTTCCCTGTGCTACCAAGTGCAAACAGTACCTGCCTCAGGTGAAATCTATAAATCTTTCAGAGAAGTTGCCTATTTTCAATGATGTAACAGAAACTATTATAGAAACAAGAAAAAAATTCTAAGCGAAGAAAAAGACAGGGGATAGCAGTTTCTATGCTGTCACATGTTTACTCAAAGTTTCTCTCTCCTTCTTGCTCTCTTTTTCTTATTAGGGAAGATAATACCCCAAAAAATTAACTGCAGATTTTTTTTGGAGGGAGCACCAGTGGTTCACACACTGCATTTATACTTCTTATATAAAGAACACTGAACAAAATATAATAACTTGCTCTTCCTCTTGCTCTATATAAATAGCCTTGGAAATTGCTCATGTGGAAAACAGCTTATTAATCAAAAATAAATAAATAAAAATGATCTAAAAATGCTGGAAAGTTTTCTGTAATGGGTAGGTTTAGGGTTAGGGGATAGAATATACAGTTTATACAAATCAAAAAACAATAACAAAAATCACTATGTCTCTGGAATGTCCCCATAAAACATGAAAACCCAACATGTGTGTGTGCATTTGCATTTATAGATAACTTTTATATTTAATTTAATTTTAATGCTAATGTAAAACACTTTTTACCAACGACTAGGCTATTATTTTTTCAAAAGACATACACTTTATGCTATATATTTTTATTATATAAGGTTTTAATGGTGTGACATACCCAGTCTGTACTATTACACAATTTAGGAATTATGATTCGTGAAAATTATGAAAAGATCTGACCAATCATCTGACCATCAGATAAGGCATCAAAAACCCACCTAAAACCTAAAACCTAAAACCCAACACATAACACACACTGTCATTGCCACTATAGCTTAGTCTATGGAGTGATTCCTTATTCCCATTCATGATATTGTTATTCCATCAGAAAAAAAAAATGTTCTGGATCCATCAGCAACTTAGTACATTCTGTTTTGCTCCCGTCTGTGACATCATTCAGTTCTCTGTTGAAACGTCTTTGTTCAGTTAGTTGCTGTTTTCTATCTGTAACCAAGATTTTACCACAGAAGTCAGCTGTTACACAACCCCTGACGGTAAAGACATTTCTCACAGGCCCACTTCTCACAGAGTGTTTTAAACTTGTTTTCTCACAGCAATATTTAATAAAAGGCCACAATCTCCTACTTGTATCATCAGGAAAATCCTCACTTCCTCCCTCGAGGTCGTTTTTACAGATATACAAATATGTCTCAAACACATGCATTATAAGTAAGAATGCCACAGAGCTGCACGATTTCTATCATTGTGGACATTGTCACAAGACAAACTCTCTTCCTCTTCTCTGAGATCCAGACTAAGTGCTGACATGAGTCCTCAGAGCCAGATAAAGCAAGAAGAGACCAGAAAAGACTTCTCCATTTACTTTGGTCTTACAGACAAACTTTTAATCCAAAGTGACCTCAGAGGTTCAGAAAGTAAAAGTCCTCCTCAGTATTTTGTTCCAATCACCTGGATTTGCTAATTAGCACAGTTTTTCCAGCCAGGAGGTGAACCAGTACAACCAGGAGTGTCATGCTTAAAATTCAAGGTGCATGTGCCACCTCAGATTTGTGAGAATTTTGAATGTACAATTGAAATACAAAAAGACTGTAGGTTAAATAATTTAATGAAAATGACATAATTTGGTCGTTCTGATGGGAGTTACACCTTTCACACTCACAGATCATTTGCTTTAATCTGAAAATAATCTAGCCACACTCAAGTCACTCCAAACACAACTTTTTTTCTTGTGGAACACATAATGTCAAAACTGCTCTTTTCCACAAAACAAAAATCATTGGCTGTCAAGTTCAATTGCAATTTCGCCTTATTAAAAACAAAACAAAAAAAGTAATTATTATTATTATTATTATGGCTATTGTGTTCATGCTTTCAGCTGTCAATATGAATATAGTGCTTTCTCACATCCATTTTACCATATTTAAATTTAAAACACAGAAAAGAACAGCATATAAGCTGATATATTAACCTTTCCAATTATACTGTAAGTGGTATTTGTATAAAACAAAGTTTGACACTACAGAACACCAGAAATGGACTTTACAGTAAAGTTGGAATGTGGCCACAAACGACTCCTTAAAAAAAGTAATCACATCTCATTAATTTTGCACGTAACACATGCACAGAACACAAAGTAAATGTAGAACTGTTTTTGCAGAAATGCTGCTTACAAGGCACAAATCTACATCTTCAAGGTCTTTATTATTTAAAATATTCGGACATGCAAGAAATAAAGATGACAAAGGGTGAAGTGGTTTATCCTGAAACCTAAGCAATATCTCAGTAATTAAGCATTTAATTGAAAAAAGCTCCAAAAGTGTGATCACTACCCAAGTGATTTTTTGTATTTTTTACCAAAATGTATTTTAAAAACATTTATTTCATACTGAGTATATTCAAACCCATCAACATATTATTTACTGACATATCGCTTGAGACTTTACTGATATAAATATAATTAAACTTTATTTGGAGTACTTTATTGCACATTTCTTAATATTAGGCCTTAAAATGTGTGTTAATATCACTATTAGTAAGGTAGTATGATCTCTGTATAATATCAGTCTTTAAATGCATATATTTAAAGTGTATACCGGGTACTTGCAGTAGTTCCACATTAGCACAATCCAATATACTTAAGTAGCCCATATCTTTAGTTGAACTTCAGCACTGTTTCCAGATAACTAAAGTGCATTAAGTACAAAATTAGTTGTTCCAATTTAGCAGACTTTAAGTATACCAATTTAGTATACCAAAAAAACCCACACAATTGTTTTAAACAGACAATGGAAAGTTAACGAGCACAAACCAACAGACACTGATTAAAATGTGCTTATCTTTAACAATTCTTCCATATTGAGTCACTAATGTGTGTGTGTTTGTGTGTGAATCTCACTAAACCACATACATTACCCTTCCCGTGTCTGAACAGTTTTTCTACAGAATTTGTCATCGAGACCACACGTAGTTCTGGGCATGCTCAGAGCAGCGCAGTCAGAGCATGGCCTTGGTTTACCTCTGCCTCAAACAAAGACCTTCTCTCTATTCTTTCTTTTGGAATGGCTATATTTTCTTCCCCTTATGCATGCGTGTTTTAGTCAAAGAGAGGAACTAGAGCTACGTTTTCCCAGAACCCTTCACAGAAGGGAAGTCTGAAATTGGCCCAAACGTTTGTCTCCAACAAGCGAACACCAACACATTCACGTTTGCATGTGTGCGTTTTTGAGTATGTTTATGTACATTGTAGGGGTGTAACGATACCTTCATTTCACGATTCGATATATATCACGATACTGAACTCACGATACGATATTATTGCGATACTCCCAAGACATATGATAAAAGGTTAACAAAAAATGTACTGTTGATTAAAATGCTAACTTTGATATTATATTGTGGGTTTAAATGAACAGGTTTGGACTTGGTGCTTGTAATTCAAGAACAATGGTGACACCAGAATAAAAATATTCATGATTCTGAAGCTGACCATTGCATTATTATACATTATAATCAACATTATATAGTAGTTTAATGTAGTACTGACACTAAAACTCTGAAAACATGATTTTTTTCTTATACAGTAATTTCTATTTTGGGTGAACTATCCACGATACATATTGTCACTATCCACGATACGTATTGTTGCATTTTTGTATTGCGATATATTGTGGCACGATATATTGTTACACCCCTAGTACATTGTGGAGAACAGTAAATGGAGTCTGTATGAGTTTGTTTACATGTGTTTGGAGCATGTTTGTGTAGTTCCTCTTAGATGGAAAAGTGTTGTGCAAATGTCAATCAAAACAATGTGTTTTGTTTCCTCCCTAAGGTCAACAACAAAAAGTAAATATCCACAGAGCTTTTCCAATAATGCTTTGCACAAACAAGTAATAATAGTCTTCTTGATAAAGTCTTTGCATTGTATGTATGGGCTAATACATTAAAGTAAAATATTCTTTCTACAGATTACATTGTTTGGAAAATGGATGGATGAATGATTCAGCTGCGGCGCAATCTTATAGCAAGACCCTATTTAAGGGTATGGGCGATGTCGGACACAGCCATGGTGAGTTAATCATTGAATCATTCATCCAACTGATCCGGTCAAAAACGACGCTCTTTGAAAGAAAGAAATCAGAAAGACACGAGGTCGGACACAGAATGCATCCGTGTGTATCCAAAATATGCAGTGTTTTTAACATTTATATGAGCGTTCTCACATAACACATAACTCATTCATTTGTATGTTAATCTGTAAGTGTTGTTTGGACTGTTTAATATTAGGATTTTGTTCAAAATCCTCCACAACGGCACCGTCCCGCAACATCAAGCCCCACCCCCCAGCACCCCCGTAAAAATATGTTCCCGCAGCTAAGGCAGGGAACACGTGTTGTATCATAAATTACGTAAAATTACGTCAACGGCTGGAAAAGAGTTAAGTAGATTTTAATTTATTTCCTATGTACTACCAGTGGACTACACAATAATTCACATAATATTTCACATATTTAATTCACATCGAATTAGGAACAAATCAGTTTTCTTTATAAATCAATATTTTCAGACAATGTAAGTTTATAAGTAAAACTATATGAAAAAATATTTAATAGGCTTCTCAATCAAAAGAGTAAACACAACTACAAGCCAAGTATACTTAGAATACAATCTCCTCGATCAGAAGATTGATACAAGTATTGACCAAATATGTACTTAGACTTTTCTGTCAGTACAAGACAAGTAAATTTAAGTGTCATTTCAAGTATGTTTCCGAGAAGTACACAAATTATATTTCTGAGAATTACATAAAAATTAGACTGAAAGGTGCTGTGACAGGTCTCTATTTCTTTGACATGTTTCTCCATTTTAACCACCTTTGACCTTAAAAGTCACTTTTTTTTTCTTTTACATAATTGTATTTAACAAATATTCCATGTACTTTTTATATTAACCTAAAATCTTGAAAAAAGTTCACAGACATATTATTTGTGGAGTAATCATTGATGATAAGTTGCCTTGCTCATCTTTAAAAAAAAACTATTTTAAATATATTCGCATGTACAGTATTTTTTCACAGAATGTAATGACCTACAAAAGAAAGAAAGAAAGACAGACAGACAGAAAGAAAGTAAGATCACACTGGTAGCACACAACAAACACTCGTTCCCAATGTCTCACATTTTACTCTCTGATGAAGCCACAAAACCAGAGAAAGAGAGAGAGTGAGAAAGAGAAAAAGAAAGAGTGAGTAAATGAGAGAGACAGATAGAGAGAGAGAGTGTTTGTTTGATCTTCATGTAGTGCCCCCTGAACTGTTTACTATGACACACACATACGCATTAAACAGACTACGGGCACACTTGTTTACACATGTGCACTCACTCTTTGTCAGCCCCCCAGTTCCACCTCCTAATAGCAGTCAAGCCACTTTTGCTTGTCTGGTCTCTGATAGCACAGCTCATTTCTGAATGCAGGGTCACTCTCAACTGCCTGGCACCCTACACTTCCCATGTTTTGCAACACACCCAAATTTCACAGAAACAGAGCGAAAGAGAGTGAGGGGTGGGAGAGAGCGTGTTTGTGGTGTCAGGCTGACACTTTGAACACTCGTCTTATGACTGAAGGTCCTCCCTGCCCTTCCTCTTCTCAACCAAACAACTGAGACCTTCACTTTCATGCAGAGGATCTTGAGAGTCTCTCTGTGTGTCTAATCAGGTTGTAATTAGACTAAACAGTGCTCTGCATATAAATCAACTTTTGGAAATTATTGTGCACCTGCTTTTGGAAGGCGTGATTTACAACTGTGAAATGCATGTAGTAACAAGCGAAATATAACCTCACTATAATATTTAGCCAAACTAGTAAGAAAGGAAGCTTAAAAGATTAGTAGTGGACATGTCAAACAGTGGCAGAACTACATTAATGCTGTCTTGTCTGACATGCAATTTTTCATTTATAACTACTGTTCTGAAACAATTGTACATGTAGACATGGAATCTTTGTACTTTTAAAATGTCATCACACCACAATATTTAAGTAAACTACAAAACAGTTGGTTCACACACTATAACAATAACTATATTAGTGTCCACTCCCAGGGATGATAGCCTAATGTTCTGTCAGTTCTGCAGTTATGTCGTCGGCTGCTATAAAGGCTTGTGTGGATTCTGATTGTTTGTCAATGTTTTTATCATTCATCTGCTATAAAAAAAAAAAAAACGTTCTAAAAGTGATTCCAAAGTTATACCAATCCCCCTGTGTCGTTATCGTTATAGCTGTGACTTTACTGTTCTCATAGAACTTGAATGATTATTAAAACTTTATAGTTATGCTATAGTTATAGTCTTTGGTTTGAACAGGCCTTTATAATGACAACAACACAGAGGAACAATATCACTGGAATCACATTCAGAACGATTTTTTTTACCCAGTCAGAATGCACTAGATATCAAAGAGCTTAAGGATTTAATGAACTAGAACTAAGGACCAATGCTTATAATAAAACGTTATTGTCCATTGGTGTGGATGCTAAGCTAATCATTGTTATAGGTATCATTATAGTTATAGTTCTTGGTGTGAACGGCCCTTTACGCTGTTAATAGTGATTACAATTACACTCATCCCTATTTATAAACAAAACTGAGGTCAACACATTTACAGCACCATTTTACACAGTAAAAAGAGAACAGTTAGGCTGTTTCAGTTTTAAACTGTTCCAGTTTTACTTTAACGGTTCCTGTTTTACTCAACTTATTAGATTCCGGGACCAGGAAAACATTATCACAGCAACACAATTAAAGGCTCAAAAAAGTAGCATTTGCTGAGAGACTGTAGCTTCTGGTCTGACAGATGAAAGCACAGGGTCAAATGAGTGCTGAGCACAGTGAAACACAGTAAACACGTAAACAGATGAGGAATGAGGAATGAGGAAGAAATGAGGAAGGATGATTAAACAGTACAGGACAACAACGAGACTGCAGTTACATGACAAAACATAATGCATTGTCACTTATATATTACAATAAACTGCAATATCAAATGATATAACAGGAATATATTTGAGATGCATTTAATGCATGGAAGTGCCTGGTGGTTGCACAGGTAAACTGCTTTGTCACAAAGCACAGCACTGAATTTCACACAGCCAAGAAGAGGCTATGCAAAGCAGCAAAGCCACGTGCAAGAAGGCACACAAATGCTGCACAAACACAGCTGAGAATTAGCATGTGTAAAGCATCTCATAACAACGATCAAAAGTCCACAGGCAACAGAAAATTAAAATGCAGCCAAGCGTGAGCCTTCGGCACAGCACAGTTAAACAGTAAAACACTGACAGTGATGGAAAGCAGCAGGGAGAGGACAAGTGTAAGCAATACTGATGCACATAGTTGAGAACATATTACGTCTTAAAATGCAATTAAAATCAAACCATGCGGCACAGGGAAACCCAGCAAAGAGATCCTGTGTTATAAAAACACAGAGAACATGAACTGACAGTGGATCATTATACTGCAGTACCCGCTTCTAATGCTGAATACATCACACTCACGCTCAGACACACAGGACTTTAACTCACAAATCTCTTTAGCTTCTTCTCCGGAGGGGATTTTATGAGCCATCCTGTGCACACCACATCGTCCGCGCTCATAGCTGCTGCGTCTCTGTGTGTGTGTGTGTGTCCGTTGCTGATTGCAGACTGAGAGGAAAGCAGTGAGAATCCTGTGTTCAACCCCCCCAAACACAGAGAGGAGGAACTCACAGCATCGACCAGGCAGGGACAGAGTGAGACAGAAAGAATGAGAGAGAGAGAGAGAGAGAGAGAGAGAGAGAGAGAGAGAGAGAGAGAGAGAGAGAGAGAGAGAGAGAGAGAGAGAGAGAGAGAGAGAGAGAGAGAGAGAGAGGAGGAACAAACAGAGGGTGGGAGGAGAAAATGTGTGTTTTTGTATTTGTATGTGATCTGTGAGAGGACATGTATGTACATGCAAACCGTCTCTCTGTGTGTGTATTCTGGGTGGAGGAAGAAAAGATGTTCCTCCCTCTAGTATCTTGAAACAAACCCAGCACATGACCTTGTGTGTGTGTATGTGTGAAAATCCAAGGTCAGTTTGAAAAATGCTGTGAGGGGAATTTAAACTGGTTTACTAGGCCATCTGTTGTTGGAGCATCTGAGAAAGAAGGAGAGAAAGAGGGAGACAGAAAATAAAAAAGGAATTACTTCAAAACTTTGGTTCATTTTAACACTTTTTGGATATGAATGTCACCATAATAATCTGACCAACAAATATTTTTTTCAGGTTGAAACCACCACTATTTCCCAGTAGCAGGTTGTGCTGCAAATACTGTGGTATCTGTCTGCCACCTAGTGACCAATATCTATATCAAAATATTATGTTGGCATAAGTAACTTTATTATTACTGCCACCTTTATCCTTACACAGTCAAATAAATAAATTACTATAAAAAAGGTACAAAAGCTGTCATTGGGGCAGTTCCATATCAAAAGGTATTAATATGTACCATTTAGGAACTTATAGCCTACTGTACTATTAGGTTTCTTCAAAGTACTAATTTGCACCCCTTAGGGGTAAGTACAAAAGTGTACCTTTTGAAAGGGTTCTGCCCCACTTTTTTTTCTGCACCGTTACTCTATAATACAATAACATGTTACGGGGTGGCCATTTTTGGTGTCCTGCCTCCAACTGGAGCTGTCCCGTGAAATGTCCCTATTTTACAGCACATTCAAAATAGCCTGAAAAAACACTGCAAAAAAGCCAGACCCCCTCCGGAAGCACAAACAAAAAAATAACATTTGAAAAAAAGGACACAAAGTTGTTATTATAAACGTTACTGTATACAACATATTTACAGCTTGTGGAAATAAAATTATTAAATTCAGATGGAAAAAGCTAAAAAAGTTTCATTTATCATATGTTGTCATTTTTGTTTTGTATTATTTCTGCAATGTGTTATTGTAAAGTCATCATTTGATATACTACTGTTATGTTAATATAATAGGCCTACCATTTGCAATTTGCTATTTTTCTTAGTGTAATTTTTTGGCAATTGTATAAAACCAGTTAGGGGTTGATCTGCAGACATCATAATAATTAATTTGAATAACAGTAACGTTATATGGAACCTACAACAATACAAAAACATACAAAAATCTATTGTGTCCGTTTAAAAAAAAAAACTTGTTATAGATAATAACAAGATTTCAATTAGATTTTGACCACTGAAATAAAAAACGCCCCGTTTCCATTTCAGAAATCTGGTCACCTTAAATATCAGGCATTTAGTTTAAACTGAGACATTATTTAACAAACAAATTAACGTTAACACATTTGATCTTTCTACCTGCTTTGAGTCTCGGTGCATTGTGAGATGTACAATATTCAAGAATTTCGTGCAGCTGGTTAGTGTTTGACAGTTACCCATTTTTGAGCTTTTGATAATATCGCGAGATCTAATGTTGAGCTTTGAAAGTGGCAAGGGATCACTCTAATCTCGCGATATTTAGTATGAAGCTCTGAAAGGGGCGTGTGCGCGCGCCGTGACTGTACGGTCCTGTCATGACGCATATGCCAAAATTATGCTTTATAACTTACAGTCTGGTCACCAATAACTCATGAGAAGCTTCGTGCATTGACCAACATGTCGGACGAAGAGCTACCGTCTACTTCTCGGGAGGCGCACGCGGAGGCGGAAGAGGTAAAGAGAAAGAAGAACATAATATGTTTGCAGACGGACATGAAAAACAGGATGCAGAAGTTTACAGTTCATCTGCGTTTGGGGGGAGCGGAACATGGCGGGAAGGCGGAGTTCAGTTCACATCTGCAGAGCTTTAGATGTTTATTACTCTGTGCACAAGAGCATGTTTTTTTATGTGGCTTTTGACAGATTTGCATGCGTTCTGTCTGCGGTCGGAGCAGAGTTGCGCCACTCTTCATGCAGGCGCAGACGGAACGCATGCAAATCTGTCTGCTTCCCATCAACAACTACCCGAAGACGCTGCCCGCGTAAATACACACTCACATACTCACTGACACCGTCAGCTAAAATGATTTTAATGTCATGTTGGTTTTATTTGAGCTCAGATAAGCGTGTGTCAGTGAGAGTATTGATCTTTTGTTAAGCCGTTCAAGGATGGGGTCCAACTTTTAGTTGTCAAGAAGAGTCGTTTTTAAATGTTACATGGATTTTGTCACACTTCTCATTATTGTTCAAATTGCTGTGTTTACATACAAGTGTCTAATGTAATGTATTGTCACAGTATAGTGATAGTATAGGATTTGTGACACATTCATTACAAAATGTGACAATGGTAAAATATTATTATACCAATAACTACTACAGTTATTCGTTTTAAAATAAAATTGGAGAATGTATTAGCCATATAATAATAATAATAATAAAGTTGTGCCTTATTCGGCCACATTTTATATGAAAGCAAACAACTGTCACAAATTTTTTTTTACTGTCACATACTGTACATAAAAAGACAGACTGACACTTTTTGTAACAGAGTCGCTTAATGTCAAGATGAGCCTTTGCACAAAGTGGAAATATTTGCGTGAATTACTAACATTTACAGATTAGGATATACTGTAAAAAGTCAAATGTGTCAAATGCACTTGGCAGGGCAAGTCACTTTAAACATTATCCTTATGATTTAGTTTGAAGTGCTTAACAACTTGAGTTGTTAATTTTCCCGCCAAATCTCACTTTGTGACTTAAGCTATTTTTCTGACTGTCCATATATTTTTCTGGATGCTTTTGTATGAGATGTGTGTCTTTGATGTATGTTTCTAGGAGGACCCACCATTTCTCCTGGACCCTCCTCCTAAAGCAGCTGTGAAGGAGAGCCTGGCTGACCCTGAATATGAGGAAAAAAGAGTTGAGTGTGTATTACACTTTTAATGCACACTATTTATATAGAGTACTGTCAGCAAGCAGGTTTTTAAATAAACTGAGCTGTTAGTCAGTGGCAACTACAGGTGAGAATGAGGTTTGCAGACAGTAACAACTCTTAAGACTAAGGTGGAGGTAAGACCAACCAGATGAAGGTTTTAGACTAGATATAAAAACTGAATTAAAAAAATGCTTGACGGCTTTGTACCTTCAAATACTGCTTGAGAATTCAGAATTTTTCAGGTTTCGGACACAGCTTAGAATTTTATGTTTCTTAATGGATGTAATAAAAATAACGCAAAATCAACCAGTCAATTTTAAAATGTTAGGTACATTTTTTTAAATACCGGTAGTTAAAATAGATTTTACTGAGTTTGAAGTAGGAATTTGCAGATCTTAATTTACTCACACATCTATGTTTCTCACTTGAATACAGAAAACGGATCGTGCGAACAGATTTGAGTTCCTGCTGAAGCAGACTGAACTGTTTGCTCATTTCATTCAGCCTGCCAGTCAGAAATCCCCCACCTCACCTCTGAAGGTGAAGATGGGGAGACCCCGAATTAAACAGGATGAGAAACAGAACCTGCTATCTGTCGGAGAGTAAGCCAGACTCACACACACACACACACACATACAAAAAACATGCATGCTCACACATTCAGATGCATGAGGTTAGTAACCAAAAGCTGCTGGTCAGACACGTGTCGTCATGGTGATTTGGTTTGATTTATTTCTGGCCCGTGGTTGTGTGTTTCAGTAACCGCCATCGTCGAACAGAGCAGGAGGAGGATGAGGAACTCTTATCTGAGAGCAGGAAGGCAGCTAATGTTCTTGTTCGTTTTGAGGAGTCACCCTCATGTATGGATCAATGTTTTTATAAACAGTCAAGTCTGTTTCTGTTTATTAGCGAGTCTAATAGTTAAAAAATAATAATGAATATTAGTTCATCAATAAATTGGTATTTTAAAACAAAAGATTATTTACCCTCATGTCATTCCAAACCCATGCTTTTATTTTTCTGTGGAAAACAAAAGGAGGATTTTGAAGAATCTTCATATAGAACATTGGTGCACGTTTTGATGGCGTTCCAACAAAACTGAATAATGACTTAATTTCTGCCTGTTCCTCACGCATAGCTATCATATGACTTCAGAAAACGTATGATATAATGCACAAGTCACTACTTTTATGGTACTGTCATTGTGCTTTTTATGGTCTTTTTGGATCTTGACAGCGCATGTCTTTGTGTTACACTATAAATATTGTTTTAAAAAATCATTAGTTTGTATTCCACAGAAAATATAACAGCATAAAGATTTGGAAACACTCGAGGGTGAGTAAATTCCTCTAAAGCATTGGTTCTCAACCTGGGGGCCCGGGGCCCACTAGGGGACAAGCATTAAAATAAAACAAAAAAAATAAAAATCAAGGTACAATATATCTTATTTTAATTCATGACCTCTACAACTAGATTCACTAGGACAGTTTCTTAGACGTCATGTGAATTACTACAATCTTATAACTGTATGTTATTTTTTATTATGAATATACATTTTTCTAGTTATTCCAAGCTCTAAAATATTTTATCAGGACGAAATTGTAAGTAAAAAATATTTTTGTTGTAAACAATGGGGGGTTTTGAAGTCAAAAAGGTTGATAACCGCTGCTTTAAAGGTGAAGTGCAACATGTCTGTACTACTAACAGCCCTAATAGAGTTGCAAAAATAATGATTGTTTTCAAGCTCAAAAAAGCCCCCTGAGGCCATGCATCCTCATTATTTTTCTGTCTTTGTGTTTGGCCTGTTTGCTATAACTTTATAGCCTCTTTGCACTTTTGTATGTTTTGCAACAATTATTTTAAATTACACATGGCACCTTTAATAACACACTAGGTGACAACAAACTAACACAAACTGTGATAACATGCTGTCAAGAAAAGCAGACACCAGTAATGTAATATGTGTAATATATCTCTTCCAGTACTTCCAGTTTATTGAGATGATTTATTATACTGTAGCTCATTCACCTGTGATCAAATTTAATGACCATTGATTATTATTATTTTCATTCATTGACAGACGTTAAGAATGGAACTTTGAGAGATTATCAGATCAGAGGCCTGAACTGGATGATTTCTCTGTATGAGAACGGCATTAATGGCATCCTGGCTGATGAGATGGTAAAACCCCCAATGTATCACTTTCTAATATTTTACAATAAAGGTCAACACAGAAACAGTAGAAGCATGTTCATAATGGCAGGTCTACTTAAAAGCAGCTATATGATTTAGTAGTTGAATGCCTACATTTCCAGAAATAGTCTGAATATACATCATTGTGGAACCACACAGACAATGAAGACACGACTCTTCACGCATCTTTTCAGCTTTTCAGGCTTCAGTGAAACTGTGATTTTTCTGGGTCTGTCTTGTTGATGTCATGGACTGTGACTCATTGGATTTGTGTGTTCTGATTGGTTCAGGGTCTAGGTAAGACCCTGCAGACAATCGCGTTGCTAGGCTACCTGAAGCACTACAGGAACATTCCCGGCCCCCACATGGTCCTAGTGCCCAAATCTACCCTACATAACTGGATGAATGAATTCAAGCGCTGGGTACCCACCCTGAAGGCCGTCTGTCTCATTGGGAACAAAGATGAAAGAGTAAGGCTGCTCACATCCTTCTGTTTTTCTCTCACTTTTCTTCCTTCTGTTCCCTTTCTACCCACTTTAATCTTCCCAGCAGGGCCTTCAAAACGCTTGTGTAATAATGAATCAGTCTTAATTAGTATGTGTGTGTTTTAGGAAGACTTCATACGTGACTTGATGCCTGGTGAATGGGACGTGTGTGTGTGTCCTTTAGTTTTTGTCTTTCCTTTCTTCTATTCCTTTTCTACCCCGTTTCATTCTACTGCAGGTCCTTCAAAGTACTTGTGTAATAATGAATCAGTCTTAAAGGGATAGTTCACCCAAAAAGGAAATTTCTGTCAATAATTACTCACCCTCATGTTGTTCCAAACCCGTAAGACCTTTGTTCATCTTCGGAACACAAATTAAGATTTTTTTAATGAAATCCGGGAGCTGTCTGACCTCCCTATAGACTGCAACGTTATTACCACTTTGAGTAATTAATGACAGAAATTTAATTTTTGGGTGAACTAACCCTTTAATTAGTATGTGTATGTGTGTGCGTGTTTTAGGCAGCATTCATACGTGATGTAATGATGCCTGGTGAATGGGACGTGTGCGTGACATCGTACGAGATGGTGATTCGGGAGAAATCTGTCTTTAAGAAGTTTAACTGGCGCTATCTGGTTATCGACGAGGCCCATCGCATCAAAAACGAGAAATCAAAGGTATTTGAACACAGATGAACAACTGATGAGACCCAATTAATGCAAGAGTAACTAAAAAGCAGAGAAATGTGTCATAAAACTTCTGAGATGATTTAACGATCTGATACAGAGGAAAAGACTTCAGAGAATCTTTCCTCTTTTTCTCCTTCTTGCTGTCTCCTTCTCTTTTAACTCACGCTCTCAGTTGTCAGAGATTGTGCGCGAGTTTAAGACGACCAATCGTCTGTTGTTGACTGGTACCCCACTGCAGAATAATCTACATGAGCTCTGGTCTCTTTTGAACTTTCTGCTGCCTGATGTGTTCAACTCTGCCAGTGTGAGTCATACTTTTTTGAATATCGCATCCTGTTTTATCTCCTCCCACACGTTATGCTATGCTGTGTCTGTCAGAGTTGTGTTGGAAGCGTGTGTGCAGATGTGTTGTTTGTTTAGAGAAGTCTACACCTTAAGCCCTATTTGGACAGGATTAACTTTACGAGGGTAGATGATGGAGTAATGTAATTTTACCACAGGACGTCTGTCCTAAATGACCAATTCGCACGGGATAAGATATTTCAGTAAAACTACTTTTAAACAGGAAATGACGAAATATTTACGTACATATTTACAGCGGGTCTATTCGCACGGGATTAGTATTACATGAGGTATTTTTTGCGGACCTTTTTACTGAAGGTAAACGTCGCCGTAATCTTTACTGACATTGTCCGTAATGATTACTGAGATGGCAAATTCGGACGGGACTAAAATCACAGAGAAGCTCTGGTAATTATTACTTTACCCCACCTCTCCATGTTAAACTAGTCCCGTCCGAATAGGCCTTTAGATTATTAACCAAAGTTTACAACCAAATCAGGACTAAAATTAGGAACAAATGCCATCAAATGGTTTTAATAGAATTAAATTTTTTTGATTGTACACTTAAACTACCATTCAAAAATTTGGGGTCAGTAAGATTAAAAAACAGGCTAATGCACATTGTGGCTAATCACAGGCTAAACATGAAACCTAAACAAGCAGAAATGTTTAAGGATAGGTTAGGTTTAGGGATATAGGATAAAAATATCATTAGCTTAGTATAAAAATAGCAGAATTCACTTGAATGTTACTACCACGACAACATATGATGTCTGCGTGTTTCTATAATTTTAGGATTTTGATTCGTGGTTTGACACAAATAATTGTCTGGGTGACCAGAAGCTGGTTGAAAGACTTCATGCAGTGAGTCTAACTCTCTCTCTTGAGTATATTTTTTGTATTTCCAGCATTGATCTTCTTTTTGTTGATAAGACACTCAAGCCATTGAATGGTTGTTTTCAGGTTCTGCGTCCATTCCTGCTGCGTCGTATTAAAGCAGAAGTAGAGAAGAATCTTCCTCCCAAGAAAGAGGTGAAGATTTACCTTGGGCTCAGTAAAATGCAGAGAGAATGGTAAGCTCCCACCACACAACTTTCTTGAAAAATAAAAACAGATATTAAAGGGATGAGTCAAATTTATCATTGGATCACAGTCATATAGCACTTGACCACATTAAAAGTCAAGTGTAAATGTACCCAAGATGCATTGTGATCATATCACTGAAGCAACATTCAGAGGTCAGTAGGGACAGATTCTAACCACATGTGATGAAACTATATATTATATTAGTATTATGAGGTTGCGCTACAAGTTATTTATCACTTTGATGGACTGAGTTAATATTTTTTTCCAATAGTAAAATATTGAGACATTAATCTTTAATGTGACATTGATATCACTAGAACTTGTGTGGTAAAAACCCATGTGCTATGTTGAGGCTTTGTTGTTTTCACCATGTGATCGAGACAATCTGTCAAAAGCTGCTGCAGTCTTACATTCTGGTCAGGTCACCCAATCAATAATACATGAATTACAGAACTAGACTAGGAATCTCTTATTTCTCTCCCCAAATGTCTAACGTCTCTTTTCATTTTCACGTGGGCGCTGTAAATCTGGCCATATGGTTTGATAAACACTTTGGGTGATTATTTATAGTGTCATGTGTGCTGGGTACTGGTGAAATGTAAATGTAAATAAACACTGTTGCTCATCACCCAGATTTTTATTGATTCCTAACCCTCATCAGTGGGTTGTCTGAAGAACTTAAGCAGTCTCTCTTTAGAAAAAGATTTTTTTTAAAGAGTTTATAAAAAAAGAGTTTAGTTATGTAACATCTCAAAGAGGGTTAACTGTTATATATCCTTATATTAAAATCTTTTCTGAGAAGTACCATCTGTTAATGCAAAATTGCTAAAACATTTATTTAAAGAAATAAGAAAAACATCTAGATAGACTCACTAATCAACCTCACTAACCAATTTCGTCAGCTGTTGGGCGACTAGACGTCCATTGCTATTATAACTTGGCAATATAAACTACTAAACAAGCTCTAGATATGAAAACCTTGAAAAATTATGAGCAGTTGTGATGTTGGAGTAATAAAAATTACAGACTGACACAAGTGTTTGTTTTCTTGATTTAACCAGGTACACACGTATCCTGATGAAGGATATTGACATCCTGAACTCAGCCGGAAAGATGGATAAGATGCGGCTTTTGAATATTCTTATGCAGCTGCGGAAATGCTGCAACCATCCGTACCTGTTTGACGGAGCGGAGCCTGGTCCCCCATACACTACGGACACACACCTTGTCATCAACAGTGGCAAGATGGTTGCACTGGATAAACTACTGCCTAAAGTGCAAGAGCAAGGTGAGGACTGTGTGTGTGTGTTTATTAGCTTTCAATTTTGATCAGGCAGATTTTTATGCTTTTATTTGGAATTCATGATTTTTTTCATGTTTTCTTGGACATGTGTGTTTGCAGGATCCAGAGTGTTAATATTCAGCCAGATGACACGCGTGTTGGATATTTTAGAAGATTATTGCATGTGGAGAGAGTTCGAGTACTGCAGATTGGATGGAAATACACCTCATGAGGCCAGAGAGGTACACTCTCACACATAACCACACACTAAAATACATACATACCGGTAGTTACAAACAGACACATGCATGTCACACAATAGGTTATTTTTAAAAAACATAAAGTGCGACTAGTGTTTTCGTTTTTCAAACAAATGACTCTTATGAGCCAGTTCTTTTTTTACTGAATCAAAATCATACAGCATAACCTGTGAAGTTCAACTGATTCATGTACAAATCATGACTCTTTTGAGTCTATACTGACTGGTTCATTGTAGTAAAAAAAAAAAATTGTATGGATGCAAACTTGTCAACTTTAGGCAAAATCGCCATTTTGGATCCAAAATAGGTCTTCAAAAAAGCTTTAATTATAACAGTTATTTTAGTTATTAAATGTTTTTATTTTAAAGTAAAATAATATTATTACTGTAGTATATTTAGTTATGTTTTGTTTAACCTTTACAATTCAATTAAATAAAATATATTTAAATAATCATTCATTAAATAATAATAATTATTATTGTATAGTCTATTTATTAATATTGTATAGGTTCCATAAACAACAATATAGGGTCTAGAGTTGGTTTTTGCCTATATCCTCATGCTGAAATAAACTATTAATCCAAAGTTTATATTAAAAAAAAATCTTAATCTGAACTTCTTCCAAAATATTTCAAAAATTTTTAAAAATTTCTTTGTTAAACCATTTACAAAGTAAAATTTGTAGGAGTAGCCAGAGCCACAGTTGTGGAATTATGATTGCCATCCCTAAATACCAAGAGGTAGAAAGGAATGATTCACCAAAAGGAAGAAAGGAAATCAACAGGCTTTATAAAATTATGAGCCACGTACCGATACTTCATGTGGAATCTCAGCAGAGTTTATATAAAGACACTGATTAACCAACCTGGTAGTCATGGAAACCGAACTGATTAGTTCTGGGGTGAAACTCTGCGGTTACATGGGAATGTAAGACACACTCATAAGCTAAGAATATTCCTGCAGATATTAGACATTAGAATGGTGGAAGTGTCTCCTTGTATCAATTTAGATTCGAACAACCAGTCTGTCTGTTTTAAATGTTTTTAGTGAACTTTTAAGTAAATATTGGGCAGAATACGAATCAGTTTGATATCATTTATTTTGTCGATGTGTCATTTGTATATGTAAATTGCATTATGTATATGTATATCGGCCACTGACCACCCTGATCGACTACTAATGTGAAATAGACCTTAATAATTACAATTATATAAGTGGCTTAAATAAATTATTTCGGTCACTATCTAAATTGCCGTCCTTCTCTTTTCCTGCTCTGTCCTTCTCTCTTGTTGTTGTGCATTAGCAAGCCATAGATGCTTTTAACGCCCCGAACAGCAGTAAATTTATCTTCATGCTGAGCACACGGGCAGGTGGGCTGGGGATTAATTTGGCTACAGCTGACGTGGTGATTCTCTACGACTCAGACTGGAACCCACAAGTGGACCTGCAGGCCATGGTGAGAAACACACACACACACACACACACAAAACTGAGCTCACTAAACTTTATGATTGTGAGCCTCAGGGAGATGCCAGTTTTCTTTATGACTGCTTGTTTTTAAGTTTTAATGTTTTTTGTTGTGTCGTGCACTGTATTATTTAGGACCGTGCTCACCGTATTGGACAGAAGAAACCAGTTAAAGTGTTCAGGTTGATCACAGACAACACTGTGGAGGAGAGAATTGTGGAGAGAGCGGAGATGAAACTACGCCTGGACTCCATTGTCATTCAGCAGGGTATGAATACACTAAGGGTAAAACAGTTTCTATTGTCTCTGTCAAAGATCATTGTGACATACTGGCCACTAGTAAACAACATGAGGTTTCAGGATCACACACCAAACACATGTATCCAATACTAGGCTCCTGTGGAAAAACAAAAGTATCTACAATTTGTAAACAATCTTTAGTGTTTCGAGCATCTTTAGAGTTTTGTTTACTTTAAAGGCATAGGTCACCATTTTTTTTTTCATTCTGTCATCATTTACTCACCCTCAAGTTGTTCCAAACCTGTACGAATTTCTTTCTTCTGTTGAACACAAAAGAAAATATTTTGATGAATGTCGGAAATGGGGCCCATTGACTTACATAGTATGAAAAATTGGATGTCAATGGAGTGACATCAACTGTTTGTTTTCCGACATTCTTCAAATGTCATATCTTCTTTTGTGTTTCACCAGAAGAAAGAAATTCATACAGGTTTTGAACAAGTTGAGGGTGAGTTGATGATGACATAATTTTCATTTTTGGGTGAACTATCCCTTTAAGTAATGCAAATCACTTATAATTACAAATTTGTATATAACAAACTTTGTTTTTGTTTAAATGACTGCTAAATTAATTTCCACTCTGCCAGTACAGCACCATTCAGTGACAGAGCGAATTACTGTATTTTTTTTGTAATAACAAAATTACAATTCATACAGTTTATTATCGTCGTTCGACAGTATATCTATTAATTTACACCATTGTTAAAAAGGTTGGGGTCAGTAATAAATTAATACTTTTATTCAGCAAAGATGCGTTTACTTGATCAAAAGTGACAGTAAAGACATTTCAAATGTTATAAAACATTTCTATTTCAAATAAGTGCCATTAAAAAAAAAAAACTTTCTATTCATCAAAGAATCCTGAAAAATTCCACAAAAAGCAGAACAGCTGTTTTAAACATTGATAATAATGAGAAATGTTTCTTGAGCACCAAATCAGCATATTAGAATGATTTATGAAGGATCATGACACACTGAAGGAGTAATGGCTGCTGAAAATTCAGCTTACTATATTTAAGTTAAAAAAAAAGAAGTAAAAAGTATTTCACTTTCACAATATTACTGTTTTTACTGTATTTTCGATTGTGAGAAATATAAAGGTTAAGTAGCATTTGTGTCAGTCTTATGACTTATTATTTTCTTCTATTTGTGCTCTTACAGGCCGGCTGATCGACCAGCAGAATAAACTGGGGAAGGATGAAATGCTACAAATGATCCGACATGGAGCAACACACGTGTTCGCCTCTAAAGACAGCGAACTCACAGATGAAGACATCGACACCATTCTGGAAAGAGGCGCCAAGAAGGTGAGTGGACATGGACACATTGGACTAGACTGAATACTATAAAGTTGCTTAAATTCACTGGAAGACTCCATAATAACTTATGGGGTCCAAGTTCCAAAAGCATTTGTTTTCAAACTCAAATTTCCTTCATATTATGAGATTTTTTTTCAATCTTACACTTTGGCTGATACCATTTAACCCTGTTTAACTTTGTGTGTCCTCTCAGACGGCTGAGATGAACGAGCGCATGCAGAATCTCGGCGAGAGCTCGCTGAGGAACTTCTCCATGGACACGGCCGCCACCGAGACCAGCCTTTACAAGTTTGAGGGAGAGGATTACAGAGAGAAACAGAAAGTTAGTGTCTGTGTGGAAGTTTACCTGGTGGAAATCAATTCATACTCATTTATAATGCAGCACTGAAGTGCATTACAGTAAAGCGAGAGTCTATCAGTGAGAATTTGGCAGGTTTTTAAGCTTTGCTCCTGTGTATGTCACAGACTGTGAGAGTTTATGTGAAGGTGTGTAGCTGAAAGTGTGTTTGTGTGTGTTTAAGTTTTAAACAATTCTCTCTGTGTTGTGCAGCTTAGTTTGATCGAATGGATCGAGCCTCCTAAGAGAGAAAGGAAGGCCAATTATGCTGTAGATGCTTACTTCAGAGAAGCACTGCGAGTCAGCGAACCAAGAGCCCCAAAGGTAACACACACACACACACGGTTTAGACACTCTGAAATGATTTTTTTGTCAGTGCTACTCATGACTGCATGTAGGTAGTCTACACAACACTACTACACAATAAATAATGCTCTCAGATCACTGTTTTCATCACTGACAGTTGCACTGGATTCAGTGAGTTAAACTGAATGTGGGAACTCAGCTGAAGGGTGCCGTATCATCATGTATTGGAAGGACGTAATAGATAAAAGAGTTGAAAAAAAAAGGTTGCAGGTTCAGACGCTGACTCAGGAAATGACCTCATGAACTAGACGTTCTTCTTTCCTCTGTCCTGTCACTGCCGTGCCCTTGAGAGAGACACTTAACACTAGATTGCTCCTGAGGGACAGTTTGTTCGAATAGTGCACTGTAAGTCATAAAAAAACCATCAATAAGGATCAAAGTGGCTGCTAAAGAAGGAAATGCACCTTTTATGCAGCTTCTTAATTTCTATAGCTGATTAAATCAATAGTCGCATATATATTTGAAAAAATAACAATAAACATTATAATAATAATAATAGTATATCAAATAGAATAGTATATAAATAGTACTAAAATAACATTTATTCTGGTTCACACTGTCCCAACAAACTTATTTGTATCTAGAATGCTGGGAAACGTAACTCTCTAAAACCAACAACTGTAGGTAAATAGTGTTTTTTGGCATTTGCAAGGGCAGTGTAATCTACAGTAGCTTTAACATTGCCTTGTCCTTTAAAGAATAATGATTCCTAGTGTGATGAAAGTTGATAGTTTATAAAGTGGTAATCCTGTCAAGCAAAATAGCAGGGAGCCAATAAACCTCAATTTTAATGAATATCATTAAATTAAATTGAAAATCAAATGAGTGTTTTGATTAAAGTGAAGTGTCCGCTAGATAAAGATGCATCTGCCAGGAGCATAACAATGTTTTGTCATTATACAGTGCACATCAAGGATCACACAAATGTTTTAATGACAGTATACACATAAATGTCTGTGGAGAGATCATGAAAAGTGTGTATGTGTGTGGGTGTGATCCAGGCTCCTCGGCCTCCAAAGCAGCCCAACATCCAGGACTTTCAATTCTTTCCACCACGTCTCTTTGAACTGCTGGAGATGGAGATTCTTTACTACAGGAAAACCATTGGATACAAGGTGAGCACTTCATAAACATCATGTTTGTTTTCAACATTTGTGTAAAATCTGTTGCTTCCGAAAAAGTTGCATCCGATAAACAGAGGTGTGCGATTGTGTATTTGTGTTTATTGTAGGTTCCACGTAATCCAGATATCCCAAATTCAGCACAGGTCCAGAAGGAGGAACAAGCTAAGATAGACGAGGCAGAACCCCTCTCACCTGAAGAGACAGAGGAAAAAGAGAAACTACTCACACAAGTAGACATAAACACTCACCCTCTCTTCTCTATCATTCACTCACACTTACGAATGTGCTAAGTACAGAGCAATGCTACAGCAGAATATGTTTGTTTGTTTTCCCCAGGGTTTCACAAATTGGAACAAGCGTGATTTCAATCAGTTTATTAAAGCTAATGAGAAATATGGTCGTGATGATATTGACAACATCGCCAGAGAGGTGGAGGGCAAGACCCCTGAAGAAGTCATGGAGTACTCGGGTAAAATACACACTAATGCAACTACACACAAACCTATTATACAAAGGAAATTACACACTTGGAATGTGCAAGCATATATTAGAAAAAATATTTTCTAAATTCACTAGTCAATGGTTACTTGAACTAAATGGTCTTCAGGAAGCCGTCTCGGGTTACGACTGTAACCCTTGTTCCCTGAGGAGGGAACGAGACACTGCGTCGTTGAAAACGACTCTTTGGGGACGCTCCCTAAGCGTGCGCCTCTGAAGTATGAATGAAACTAATCCAATCCTGATTGGTGTTGCGTCGTGACGTAACATGTGACGGCATAACCGGATGCATAAAAGTGTCGCCGGCGCACACACACATTAGCCTCGCGATGAAGCAAGCCGCTCCCAGGCGTTAAGGGGCGTGGCAAGACGACGCAGTGTCTCGTTCCCTCCTCAGGGAACAAGGGTTACAGTCGTAACCCGAGACGTTCCCTTTCGTAGGGAACTCGCACTGCGTCGTTGAAAACGACTCTTTGGGGAACGAATACCCACTAGGCCACGCACCGAAAAAGCCTGTCCTAGAGTGAAGTTGATCTCAGGCACTTAAGCTAGGACGAGAGCACTCGTGCGCCAGACGCACTAAGGAGGTGAAGACAATAAAACCTGATGAAAGTGTGCAGGGTAGCCCAACCGGCTGCCTCACAGATCTCCTGGAGGGGCACTCCCGAACGGAGGGCCCTAGAGGACGCCATGCCTCTGTTAAAATGAGCCCTTACGGCCAAAGGTGAAGGCAAATTGCGCACCTTGTAGGCCTACTTATGGTTTGTTTGGATGCCGGGAGCCCCTTATTAGGTGACCCAAAACACACTAACAGTAGGTCCGACCTCCTCGAAGAAGAGGACCCCTCAAGGTAAATACTCGGAACCCTGACTGGCAGAGCAAAGGAACCTCTCTTCTTCTGCCGACACATGAGGTGGAGGATTAAATGCTTGCAGGACCATGGACCTAGCCATGTTAGAATGCACTTAAGGCACATAGCCGGGTCTCGGGTGCAAGATGGCCTTAACTCTGCCGGGGGCAAAACCCCAAGCAAGCTGGCGTTAGTGCCAGGGCTTGGAGATCTCCCACTCTCTTAATAATTTTAAGAAACAGCTAAGAGAAAGGCTATCTTGAACGTGAGGTCCTAGGCGAAGCTGACTGGAGGGATTCGAAGGGAGCCAGGGATAGCCCTTCGAGAACCACCACCAGGTCCCAGGAAGGACCTGACCTCCATGTACCATGGAGAAATAGTATGACCCGTTGGTGCCTCCCCAAAGGCCCATCACTCAGTGGTGCATGGACCGCCGAACTGGCAGCCACGTACACCTTAAGTGTGGACGGGGAGAGACCCGCAGAGAAACGATCTTGAAGAAACTCCAGAACTGAAGCCACTGGGCAGTTAACTGGATCTAATTCATGTTCTCTACTCCAAGTGGAAAAACCTACCACTTGAGGCCATATAATCTCATAGTAGACGGAGCCCTAGAGCAAAGTATGGTTTTGACCATCCCAGCTGATAGACCGGCATCTAGGTACTGGACCCCCTCAGGGGCCAGACCCACAATTTCTACAGCTCCGGGCGAGGGTGGAATATTGTGCCCTCCGCCTGAGACAACAGATCCCTCCTCAGAGGAATCTGCCACGGCGGAGCTATCAGAAGTGAAAATATGTCTGAAAACCATACTTGGGCCGGCCACAACGGGGCTATCAGAAGAAGACTGATGCCCTCCTGACGGACCCTCTCCAGGACTCCCGGGAGCAGAGCGATCGGGGGAAAAGCATACAGGCGAAGCCTCAGCCAAGCCTGTACCATGGCATCCAACCCCAGTGGGGCTGGATGAGTGAGGGAAAACCAAAGTGGACAGTGGGACGTCTCTCGAGACGCAAACAGATCCACTTCCATTGGTCCAACCTCTGCCATATCAACTTCACCACCTCTGGGTGAAGTCTCCATTCCCCGGGCCTCAGCCCCTGCCTCGACAGGATGTCTGCTCCCTGATTCTGAACCCTCGGGACATATATTGCTCTAATAGATAATAATTTCCCCTGGGACCATAGATTAATCTGATGCGCCAGTCTGGATAGAGGGCGCGATCTGAGTCCCCCTTGTCGGTTCAGATAAATTGATGTCTGGGAGGAAGCTCCTCGGAGCCCTGAACACAGCCAACATCTCTAGGCAAAATATATGCCAAACATGTTGATGGTTCTGCCACAGACCCCTGGCAAAGCGGCCATCCATGACCGCGCCCACGCCAGTGAAGGAGGCGCCTGTCGAAACGGTTTTCCGGCGACATGACGCTGCTAACACTGGCCCTTGGGACAGGAACCAAGGTTTCTTCCATATTAATTAGGGAAACTAAGGCATCGGCGCGTAACCCTGATTGTTCGGAACGGATTCCCCCTTGGGGAAATCCCCTTGGCTATCAGCCACCACTGAAGGAGCCTCATGTGTAGAAGGTCCAAAAGGTATTATGTTGGACACAGCTGCCATGAGGCCCAGCAGTCTTAGAAATTGCTTTACAGTGATGGCCTGGCCTAGCTTTATCCCGGATGCCATGGCCCAGATGGACTCGATACACGCGGAAGACATATGTGCCCACATTGTATCTGAGTTCCATACCACGCCCAGAAACGTAGTTTTCTGAGCTGGTACCAACACGCTTTTCTTCGTGTTGAGTCTCACCCCCAAGCTCGGGAATACGGCCAAGGACGACATCTCGATGCCGAACTGCCATTGCTCGAGACTGAGCCAGAATGGGCCAGTCGTCGATTCAATTAAGTGTGAGGATGTCCTGAAGTCTCAGTAGGACCAGAGCTGCATCCATACACTTGGAGCTTTTGTGAGGGGAGAGTGCTAGGCCAAACGGAAGAACCCGAATTTGGTACGCTTCGCCCCCGAAAGCGAACCTCAGGAACCTCCTGTATATTGGAAGGATGGAGCACGGAAGTATGCGTCTTTTAGACCTATCGTGATAAACCAGTCCTCGGACCTGATTTGATTCACGATGAGCATCTTGAACCTGAAGCTCCTCAGAGAACGATTTAAGTGACTCAGATCTAAAATCGGCAGGAACCCTCCATCCTTCTTTGGAACTATAAAGTACCGGCTGAGAAATCCGGACTCCCTGTCTGGAGGAGGAACCCATCATATGGCCTCTCTGACCAGTAAAGAGTATACTTTTTGTTCCATCACCCAATCCTGCTTATACGCAGGACCCATGCAGATATGTTGGGTAAGCGTTTGACACGCTTCAACAAAATCTATTACGGGAACCAGCCCCTTGAGGCTGGTTTCGGGTATTCTTTGAGCATTGTTCTCGACCCCCTGAAGCAGATGACCGGCAGGGATTAGTCGAGACCGATTTTGTAACCATAGTCAATGCCCTTTTTCAAGCTTTTTGGAGCGAACACAACAGTATGCGTTCGCTGGAAACTGATGTGGCCCGAAGCGTCTTGGACGGCGGGCAACCACATAGTTTTCCTGAGGGCTCCGCTGTGAGAACAACCTCAGTTGCTCTACAACGGGGGGGAGGGAAAGGGTCTAATTTTTATTTCAGGTAGAACCTCTTTCCTGAAGCCCTCTTGCCTGAAGGACGGCCCTCAGGTCATCCTTCTGATCAAAAGAGCGAGATAAATTTATCTGTTGCCAAACTCCAGAGGGAGGGGCTCTAGAGGAAGGAGTGGGGTTTATCCCATGACTTAGATAACTCATTATACAAGTCAGGAAAAATAAATAAATCAATAAAAATGGTAAGCTCCGGCGCTGATGTTGTGATTGTTGCTGCAGGAAGTGTTCACTTATTTCCTTTCTTAGTTATTTATTAAGCGCTTCCTGTCTAACATGTGGCCAGTTAATTTTCATCTGGCCACAGCACGGATCACAACACGCTATTAAGCCTCGATGTTGAAGATTTTTTATTTTAACATCGGGTGCTTGTCATGGGCAGAAGAAGCCGCATCGCGGGCTTAGAACCATTCGAATGAGAAAGTGCCGCAGCAGTCTCACTCTCATCAGCAAAATTCATATTTTATTATTTATTTTATTTACGAACCCCACGATCTGAGTCGCGGACCTGAACAACGGAGAACGTGAGCTGGCGAGTCTAATTCACGTTCATCCGCCTCGATGCTGAACACACCCACTCCCTCAGAAGCAGATAGTTCAAACATCAGGTTCTCATCACGGGCAGAAGAAGCCGCAGCGCGGGCTTCTGCACCATGAACGGGAGCCCCAGAACCTTTAAATAGGGAATGAGAAAGTGCCGCAGCAGTCTCCTTCTCATCTGCAAGATCCTATCGCGAACCCCGCGATCTGATTCGCCGCGCGCGAGCTGTGTGAATTTAACTCACGCTCACCCGCCTTAATGCTGAACACATCCACTCCCTCAGAAGTGTATAGTTCAAACATCATGTTCTCATCACGGGCAGAAGAAGCCGCAGCGCGGGCTTCTGCACCATGAAAGGGAGCCACAGAACCTTCAAATAGGGAATGAGAATGTGCCGCAGCAGTCTCATTCTCATTTGCAAGATCCCCGTGAACCCCGCGATCTGAGTCGACGCGCCGCCTCAACGGACGCGGGACCCGAACCGCGGGGAACGCGAGCTGGTGAATTTAACTCACGCTCCTCCGGCCGCCTCGATGCTGAACACATCCACTCCCTCGGAAGCAGATAGTTCAAACATCGAGGTCTCGTCACGGGCAGAAGAAGCCGCAGCGCGGGCTTCTGCACCATGAACGAGAGCCTTAGAACCTTCAGATGAAGAATGAGAAAGTGCCGCAGCAGTCTCATCCTCATCTGCAAGATCCCTTTGCGAACCCCGCGATCTGAGTCACCGCGCCGCCTCAACGGACGCGGGACCTGAACCACGGGGAACGCGAGCGCAGTACTGATAGGGAGTGTTTCACAGAGATCACAGACAGCCCCCTCGAGAGCTGCCCGTGAGTGTGTTACACTCCAAAACAATTCACACACAACTGATGCGTGTCCCCACTCGTAATATATTTTGGGCAGGGGTGCACACATCTAATGAATTGCTCACTCGCCATAATACAGTGACTGGATCAGACAGACAACACCAAATAAGACAGACAAAAACAGAGAGCGCTTGCTGAAGAGTGAAAGCTAATGTGTGTGTGCGCCGGCGACACTTTTATGCATCCGGTTATGCCGTCACATGTTACGTCACGACGCAACACCAATCAGGATTGGATTAGTTTCATTCATACTTCAGAGGCGCACGCTTAGGGAGCGTCCCCAAAGAGTCGTTTTCAACGACGCAGTGCGAGTTCCCTACGAAAGGGAACCTGCATTATTAGGCTGATTGTGGGTTCAAGTGACCTGATCATATAAAACAAAGAAGAAGAAAGATACATAATATAATATATTTTTTTGCTTGTTATGTAATAGCATAGTTCACCCTAAAATGAAAATTAAATCATAAATTACCCACCCTGGTGTTGTTCTAATGTCTTGTACCCTTCTTTCTTTTATGGAACACAGAAGGAGAATTAAAAAAAATTCCCGCTCGCACTCGTCCATATAATGGCAGTGAAGAGCAACCAGCATCAAGCTTTTTAAAAAAGATGCAAAAGTATCACAGAATGATCCCATGTGACATGCACACAGTATATTCCAAGAAGGGCTGATATGATATCATGATATTTTCACTGCATGATTATCGTGGCCAAAATAATTCACAATAACGAATCCGATATATTGCAATATCTATAGAAATCTTAGGGGAAAAAATGCTACCCTTTATTTTGTGTTATTTTATATAGTGATAAAGGCTATCCATCATAAATCCTTTTGAAAATACCCAAGATGGCTTGAAGAACACAGATAAACCATGTACTGTCGCAATGATGCCAAAATCAAAAAAACTTCCAGACTGTCTTGCTAACTTTCAGAGAGTCTTGAATGCCTTGTCTGTCATATGCGACGACATTCACGCGGTAGTAGCAGGAGCTGCGTGCTTTCTCTGCTTGTGTTTTTGACGCATGGAAACCAGCGTTAAGGTGCAATACTGCTAGCTACTGTACGTTGGGATGATACTGATACTGGTGCTGGATTATTTATGTCTCATATTATCATATGTGCACTATTCATTTTTAAATATTACTGTTATCATCAATTTTGCGACGCCCCTAATTAACTCGATAACGATATTTCATTTTTTAAATATCGTGATTATCGGTATTTAAAACCGATATAATTTTTACAAGTGTTCTGAGGGTATACAATATGAAATTTTTAGTATTATTTAATGAAAATCCTGCCTTGGCTGTTGGTCTGTGCACAGCTACATGACATGCGTGTTTGTGTGACTCTAGTAGCGCCGCAGATCACTCTGTCTCGCCGAGAAAAAGCACACAAGTTGTAAGAAATCAAGATGAACAAAAACGTATTTTTTAAAAAGCTTGATTCTGGTCACTATTCACTACCATTATATGGATGAGCGCGAGCGGGACATTTCTTAAAAATTAGTTTTTTGATCCATAAAAGAAAGAAGGGAAGACGGCATTAGAACAACACCAGGGTGAGTCATTTATGACTTAATGTTCATACTTAATACTAATTAAAGCATTTATGAAAACATTTATATTTTATAAAATAATCAAAAACAGTGATAAACTAAGCTACTTCACTAATCGACTAGTCTACTTTTGGTGACCTAGTCAATCATTGTGACTCATCCCTATTGGACAACTACGCACACACACATACACATGCATAAAATACACAATCAGCTAACCTCACACTTGTCTGAACTACACATATATTTCACTCCTGTATCAACTACACAGACACACACCTCACACTCTTGTCTTTATTATAGCGGTGTTTTGGGAACGTTGCAATGAGCTGCAGGATATTGAGAAGATCATGGCTCAGATAGAGCGAGGAGAAGCTCGCATCCAGAGACGCATCAGCATCAAAAAAGCCCTGGACGCCAAGGTCAACCATTCAAAAACTCATGATGGAATTCAATTATGTTGTTGACAAGCAGGTTTTTTCTTTAATGGCTGCTGAATTATGATTGTGTGGTAGCTTTAGTTTTTCTTGCTTTTGATGATTTGCAACCTCAATATAAGGCAATATTAGTCACAGCCTTATCATGGAAAGCAAGAAACTTTCAGAGGTAATGTCATTTTTGATGCAATAATAATTAGTAAATATTTCTTGTTTGATGGTGTTTTGTGTACTTGTAGATAGCACGGTATAAGGCTCCTTTCCACCAGCTCCGCATCCAGTACGGCACAAACAAAGGAAAGAACTACACAGAGGTGCGTGCATGTGAGAGAGAGTTAGTGTATGCTTGTAGTGTTTACTAAAATATGGAAACTTTTCTTTGTGTGTTTGTCTGCAGGAGGAAGACAGGTTTCTGATTTGCATGTTGCACAAGATGGGCTTTGATAAAGAATATGTTTATGAAGAACTTCGACAGTGTGTACGGAACGCTCCACAGTTCAGATTCGACTGGTTCATCAAGTCCAGGACTGCCATGGTGAGAATGTTTTTTTGTTAGAGCCAGGGCTCCTAAAGTCATGGGCAACCTGGAAATATCAGGGATTTCTTAACAAGAAATTGCTCTTTGCAAGCATTTTTGTTACTATTAAAAATATATTTTTAAAATACTCATCCAATAATCACGCATCAGTGGAAAAATCCATGGAAAATATATTTGGTAGGGCTGTCTATCAATCAATCAATCAATCAATCAATCAATCAATCAATCAATCAATTACAATTGATTCATATATATCAATATTTGATGAGAAAAACCTCCAAAAGAACAAAGACGTTATTGTAGCAGACTAGTAAAGAACTTTAAAAACCATTAGATGTAAATTGCTAAAACTGATTAAACCATCTTTTAGGAGCATCACCACATGGAAAAAAGCTTAATGAATGATCAAAATCAGCGGATCTCAACCTTTTGGACTGTCAAGGTCCCCCTATTGTCCACATCAATATTCGATTTTTTTTCCAAATGTTTTCAAAATCGAATCTCCCCTCTCTATTTCTTATTTACTTAAAATATACTATATATTTTAGTGCTTGACATAATTAGAAAGATTAATATTCATTGTAAAAATAACAAAATACTAAGAAATATCTTAAAATACTAAGAAATATCTTAATCTTAAGTTTAAGAGTCTTGCTTCTATCCGTATAACTATAAATTACGGAGTAACAGGTTCCTCAGAAGGACCAAAATTCCCCTGATTGCGCACACAACTTATTCTAGCATTGCTAACTTGACATCGGAGACTGTTAATTATCTAAATAAAAAGGTCAATCAAATCATGTCCATGCTACAGAGGTAACTGTTAGCCCCTCGTTTAAGAACGAGCTCCTCGATTTGTCCTGGCTGGTCCTTCTGCTTGGAGCCACTCGGATCTGTCTCACTCGCCATGCTGATATTCACGTTTCTGCCTATGGTGGCGTGCCGTGTAAGATTGCGGTCATCCAAATAATGAAAAAGATGTAAACAATGTATTTTGCGACACCAGAAATAAACGATAGAACATAATATGAAACAATAGACTTTTTATTTCGTCCATCCGATATATATCGTCATATCGCACAGCCCTAGTTGTACGTGTATGTGGGTTTACTGAGATGTACAGCAGTGAATTAAATCTGACGAAGCCTCCATTTGGAAAAACAGTTAATACATTTTTTAAAATGCAAGACGTTTTCTTTTAGTTTGTGTTAAGATGTCTAGTGTTCATGTAAAAACAATAAAGTCTATGAATGCTTGTCTCACCCACAAATGCAAACCAACTCTCCTCTTAATCATATTGCATCCAGGGATTGTTTTTCAGGTCATATTGGTGTGCGTGTTTGTGAAAGCGTGTGGGTGCAGATGCTTGTGTGATGCCTGAAAGGAATTGTAAAAGTATATGAGATGTGATGTATAACTCTTGTGCTGAGATGATGAAAGAGTTTCCTTCCGTGTGTTTTGTCTGGTTTGCTAGGAGCTGCAGCGCCGCTGTAACACGCTCATTTCTCTCATTGAGAAAGAGAACATGGAGATAGAGGAGAAAGAGCGAGCTGAGAAAAAGAGAAGAACACCCAAAGGACAATCAGTAATACGTCCTGTCTTCTTTCTTTTCGCTCCATCTGTTGTTGTGCTCCGTGCTTCACGTCCCCAAAGACTTTCCCTCTAGTTCAGAATTATGCTTGAACAACTGAACAAGAACAACATGCAAATGATCAAAATTCCCCTCAGATTTACTGTCCACAGTAAAGTTTAGTATATCCCACTGACGATTTCAAACCTGTCTATCTATCTATGTATCTGTCGATCTATTAGAGCATGTGCATGGTGAGTTGCAAGATTTTGCCTGGAGCAAGGAGCATTTTTTTTCTGCCCGTGTTCTCTTTGCTCCAGTATCGTTCCATCACATGCTAAATGCCTATAATGTCAGCAAGATTTACAATGTGTTAAATCTGTCTACAAGACAAGAACAACATGCAAATCATCTGTCTTTCTATCTCTGTCTGTCTGCCTGTCTATCTATCTGGCTGCCCATGTCTTAATCTAAAGTTATGTCAGCAATATTTAGAATGTTATATCTGTCTGATTGCTTTTCTATCGAGATTTAGAATGTTATATCTGTCTATCTATCTATCTGTCTATCTATCTATCTATCTATCTATCTATCTATCTATCTATCTGTCTATCTATCTATCTGTCTATCTATCTATCTATCTATCTATCTATCTATCTATCTATCTATCTATCTATCTATCTATCTATCTATCTATCTATCTAATGTCTGTCTGCCTATCTATTTATCTATCTGTCTATCTTGTCACAGGCTCACAAGCGTAAAGCCGAAGTGTCGTCTGACAGGAAAGAGAAGAAATCTCGTACCTGACTCCTGTGCCCGCAGTCCCCCGTTACGAAGCACTACAATAATCAATGCTCTCTACAGCATTTTTTTTTTTTTTTTTATCTGTTATATCTGTGACTCAACACCAGTTTCTTACAATTAAACATGTAAATTTGAGCAAAACAAAAGCTTTTTTGGGACATATAAAACACTTCCATACCGTGTTCAATCTTGTCCCACAGGCTGCATACTTGTTGGCAGCTACACGTTTTGCTAGAGCTTGTTTTTATCTTCTTTTTTTTTTTCCAAAATGTTACTTGTTCATATCAACATTGGCAATTATTTAGCATGCTAAATAGGGTCTCTAAAGCCCATCCTGATCTTGTTTGTGTGTTTCATAAATGAAATTATTTTTGCCTGAGACTGTATGTTTAAGGTCTATGTGATTTGCACCTTAATCCATGTGATCTGTAGCTTTGCACATCCAATCTTCTTAAGCTCTTTTATACATTTCATGTGCCATTTTAATGTTGCATTTAAGCTATTTTACACATTTTTGTTTAAACTCTTGTTTGAACCTTTGCTGATCTTTATATGTACAAGTCCAGTATTATTAAAAAAAGAAATGGGTTGGTTTTGTTTACATCTTACTATTGTTTATAGTGGCAATGTCCTTGTGCCAGTTTGACTTTACAAACTTTGCATAATGGGGCTAAAATCGTGTGTCCTAACCAGGCATGGCAAGACAGAAGAAGCAATAAAAGTTTTCTATTTACACTGAAACCGATTCACAGTGATCAAGGGACCACTTGAAAAGTACCCAGTCCCCAAACCCATCTGAAAACAGGCTAGGAGACGAGCAAAGACCCGCAAACAATCCTAGACTACTTTAGGCAGATTTTTCAATAGGGGTAAACTGGAAAAAAGGGAGTGAAAATTAACCAAGAAAAAATAAAAACAACATAAGAAAATGAAAAGTATAAAAACGTCAGAAAACTTGCTCAACATAGGCTTGTTGCGAGTTGCAGGTGTGTGTTGGAAGTGACTGTAGTACCTCTTATCTCGCCACATGGGTGCGCTGTTGTACTTCCTCTCTGCTTGGCGCGCAACAGTACATTCTCTCCGTTCACTTGTTTAATACACGCGCCTTCACACTTTCTGTCACACACTCAGACAACGTGAGTACAGAAACCGGTTGTCTTAAAGGCAAGAAGAAACACCTGAACGAGCAGAAATGGGCTGCTGGCCGTTATCTGACTCAGGTTACACTCTGAGCACATCATTGGTTCTGGTGACAACCGTTACCGTACCGCACTGATGACATCTTATTTAAGCGCGCAGGCAGATGACAAGACAAGCTACCTGTACTATCAGGTGAGAGCTTTGGTTCAACAGCACTAAACAAAAGTCTCTCTATTTCTCCCTGCCACTTTCTCTATCGCTGCCTCTTCAGTCCTTTATATAAAAATGAGGGGTTTCAAATTGAAATTGCAGCTGGTAGGTGTGCGTGTCTCAATCACACCTATACGGTTTATGCAAGGCACACACACTCACTCACACACAGTCATTAGTACCCAAATGACCCGCTGTGACAGAACTGCAGTCACACGCTTGCATTCTGCTTCCTGCTCACTGGCCCAGAAATCCAATCTCCCCCATCATCCATCTCCGTGTACGTGTGTGCGTTGCAGTGTGTGTGTGAGTGTGTCTTGAATGCAGGTGTTAATGTGTTTTCGTGCCTTATCTCACTCAACCAAACACTATATAAAACATATGCAGCTCAGAAAGAACACTGCGATATTCACTCTTCTGTTTCACTGGGAACAGGAACAGGTAAGATTGTGAGTATGAACACAAAGTCTTCATTTTCAAAATTATTTGAGACTGTCAAAATGAAATGCGCTCCGAAGTTTAACAGAGACTGTTTAGCACAAAACATTCCTCTTGTAATAGTCTCAGGGCCCCATACTGTTCAGAGCTGTCTCTCTTTTACCAACTGCTGTTCATTTGGCTTTGAGCTATACTATTATAGACATTGCAGCTTTGAAAATCAATATAATGATAATTGATGTTCTTGAATGATAACTTAAATTATGCTGTTGTTTTTATATGTATAACAAGACAAACCAGGTTTGACATAACTGATGCCATTAGGGATGCACTGATTTTTATTTCTTTTCACACAGATTTTAATTTGGGCCGATACCAATTTTAACAAACAACAATTGTCCGATACTGAAATGTCCCACTTTCTTATTTGAACTTTTTGTTATTAAAATAGATTAGTGTTTTGATCATGTTTTAAATTAAGAAAGTTCAAAAACGCATCAATTAAGGCATTCTAGCTATATAGTTTATTGCAGCATTATCAAATAATTTTCTATTGAACATGGGTCATTTAACACTCAATAGACCAACATAAATACAACAGAACAAAGATGTTCTGTAAAAAGTGCTTTTTCAAACAGTTTTCAGGTACAGAAATAAAGTAATCAAATGTAAAATATATTCTTCATTGTGTAAATTAAATATACACAAATCCATGGTTCTCTTTCACGTCTTTTTTCAGAGGTGGACAAAGTACACAACTTTCTTAAGTAAAAGTACAGATACTACTGGTCAAATATGACTCCGTTACAAGTAAAAGTACAGAAGTACAAATTTTTAAAAGTACATGTCAATGCATTGTTTTATTATTGTTGCATGTAATACTTACAGTACCATATGCCTCTGAATCTATGCTTGCCTACCCTCATATCAAGTCAAGTCATCTTCATTTATATAGCGCTTTTAACAATGTAGATTGTTATTTCCAGAACACAGTGCCAGTAGTGGGATTGAATAAGTGTACTCAATAACGTCCACAATGGTTTCAGACACCCAAATGGCTGTTCCCAGTTTTTGGGCTTTTAGTATGAATGTTAGTCTTACTGTTATCTATAAGCTAATTTGCTCCAAAACAATGACAAAATGTGCATTTAGAAGACCAAACACAACGTTGAAAATTAAAATCAGGTTGATGTCAGAATCCAATGTCAGATTGACATTAATCTCCAACGTTGGACAGACGTTGTATTGTGGTTGAAAATCGGGTTGACGTCAGAAACCAACATCAGTCGAGTTCTGACGTCAACCAGACTTTCATTTCCAACCAAAATGCAACCCCTGCAACCCAAATCATCCCTGACGTTACTACTTTGTACTCAAGGACCTTGACAGAAATGTAGTGGAGTAAAACGTACGATATTTGTCTTTCAAATGTAGTGAAGTTAAAGTAAAACGTTTCCAGAAAAAATAACACTCAAGTAAAGTACAAATACTCAAAAAGTGTTCTTAAGTACAGTACTCAAGTAATTGTACTTTGTTACTGTCCACCTCTGCTTTTTGTTCTTAAATATTTTAATCTGCAAGCCTAAGACCAGGTGCAAAGGGCAAACTTTCGTGAAGATCCAGCCAGAGCGTCGTTCACGCTGGCCCTGGCAATGCTTATTGTCGAGCACTGCTGTAATTTGTACCGATTTCATTTTGTTTCAGCAAGTTTTTATTTTACCCAGACAAAAATGTTGGATTACGCAACAGACATTATACAACTCGGTGCCTTCACACAGTTAACATCGGTTTGTTATATCGGCCTTTTTCATGCTATATATGCCAGTGGTTTTAAATTGATCAAAAATTGGCCGATACATATCAGCGGACGATACACCGGTGCATAGGAGCATCACAGCGGTTTTCAGTAATAATAAGAAATGTTTCTTAATCATCAGATCAGTATTTTAGAATGATTTCTGAAGGATCATGTGACATCGAAGACTGGAGTAATGGCTGTTGAATAAAGTGATAGCTTTGTGAAATGAATGAATAAATGATTGAATTGTACACATTATATAAATATATTATATGGCAGAGAGCAGTATGAACAAGTTAATGTCAGATTCTTATTTTTGGGTGAATTATTTAAAGGATTTAAAAAAAAAAAAAAAAGAGTTTTTCTCTAAAAGATAGGGGAAATATTCCCCCTTCAGTTCATTATCATTGTTACATTCTTAGTTGTAATTATATCTTTGCCCCAAACACCACAGGAGAATCGTTCTTAAACCACAGACCGGCTGCATTCATGCTTTCCGCACTAGAGAGAGTTATTGAGGTTTCTGCACCCCACCTTGCCTTTTCCCAAATAATCATTATACAGTAATATAAAAATATATTTCAGCCGTTGATGTTGCATTTATAGCATTTATTAAAGTATGTTTTAACTGTGTGGTACACAATGCGAAAGGACCTTGAAACACTAGTGTTAACAGCTTGTGCTAATTGGCTTGGAGTAATTTGTTTATCCAGCTGTACAAATGAGACACGGGTGTGCCACAGGGACACCGCGTCTCTCCGAGTAGAACGAAAGGGCCGAACAGAGATTTCGGAGTTTGTTGCCATGGATGCAGCTTACCTCACTGTTAAGACTGGTTTGAATGACTCTTTTAATGAATAATTTTTCTCTGATTCACTTTCCGTGAAAGATCTGCTGGGAATCATTACTGTGAATCACTTCTGTCCACCATTACTTTAGAATCATTGTTCAATATTCTTTGCAGGCTTGTCTGTTACTGCATGGATGATCAATAAATAAGCAGCCTTACGGATAAAACGCAAGACAAGCCAAGACAAAATAAGGGGCAAGATTTTAAACAACATACAGTATAACACAAAAGTTGGGTTTACACTAGCCTCAGATGGCACGCCTACAGATCTTTCACAGTCTGTTCACTGCTGCCTGTTGCATACTGCACACAAAAATGGCAAGTGGTATAAATCAGTTCAGATTAACTTGAAAATTAACATAAAAAACCCCCCGAATTGATTTATATGTCAGTCAGATGGTCTCTTGCTGTCTAATTGGTCAGAAAAAGCTTTATGCCGCAAACCAAAAGTCTGGATACACGTGTATTTACACTGGAATAGGACTGAATCGATATCAACATTTTGGTTTTTGGCTTTAGAAAGATACCAGCCTCCAGTACCTAGTTATCAATACTGAATCAATACCCACAGCGATTTTAAAACTTATTACTGCCATGGACCCCCAAATATTATGATCCCTCTCATAAGATGTAAATATCACATTTAAATTGTCAAAAAAACAAAATCTCCCTTGGAGCCACTTGGGGATCACTAGACCCCAGTTTGAAAACCTCTGCTTTAGGTAACAAACAGGGGCAAAATTATTTATTATTCATTACCTCGACAAAATGACCTCGACTTATCACGTTCCCACGAGTTAAAGGCACACTATGTAGGATTTTTGGATCAAAATATCCAAACACCACTAGAGCGCTGTTGATTTGAGTACTTACATTATCTCAAATGTTTCTAAGAATGTTTAAATACAGAGAAATAAGCAGTTTTAACCAGGACATGGACCGTGTCCAAACGTCTCCTATCAATGATATTATACCCGCTTTACCCTTCGATTTCCGGATATTTTGTAGAAACCATGGAAACACCAAAGAAGCTTTAATATATTATGTGTTTTATTAGACAGGTGAGCAACTGTTTGGATACATGCATCGACTGAAAATTAATCATTATATAGCTCAACAGTTAGTCTTTTTGTTTAAATCTCGTTTTCTTGATTTACCGCGAGTACCATATTTACCATGCCTAATGTCGATCTAGCTCACTGCAGTGAGCAACAAGTTATTCATATAGTTTCAACTTTCAACAACTTTTATAACAACTTTCAACACATTCAAATGTATCTAATATGATAAAACAGCGCTATGTTATCCCCCACACGCATGACCGGAAGAAGCGGAAGCGGCGTAATAAAAGCTCCACTGCTCTCGAGCTGTGTGTCGTGCTTGTCTCTCATTAGCAATCGCTCCAGCGGCCTCGTTCCGCTCCAACGGCTTTCGTAATGTTAATAAATCTGCTGTAATACATTACCGGTCATCCATAAATATGATTTTTGTCCGAGTCCCATCGTATTCTCCACTGGCTGTAGAGGTGAAGTCAACAACTCCCATGATTCCACGAAATCAAGGCGTCATCAAGCTACCTCTAGTGGCGAAAAATTAAATAGTGTGCCTTTAATATGACGTTCCCACAAATTAATATCTCGTGGCCTCGACATATCACATTCCCACGATTTATTATGTCGTGGCCACGACAAAACTAAGTAAACCGAACATGTCCGCTTCTGGCCACCATAGTTAAAAGCTTGATTGGTTGGATCTTTCAAATAAACAGAAGAAAAGTCTTTAAGACTTTGTAACTATATAGTATATACTTAATTACGAATTATTAACCAAGGCAAGATCATACTGTAGTATTTTCGCTATTCCATAGTCCTCCATTTTAGATTGTGTCTTCATCGTATTCTGTTTCTTTTATACAGTGATGAATGCATTTGGACCATCCGATTTCTACACAGCAGGGATAAAATGCACTTTATCTCTGCTTTTGGAAGCTCATTTAGTCTTATTAAAGTTCAGAGCTTGTTCTCTATAGCCCTTTGGAAGAAAAACGGGCTGCGGCTGTCAGACGCAGAGTCCCTGAGCGCACGCTGAGCGCTTGTGCTCGCGCTGCTGCAGTTAAATACACGATCTGCAGAGGAAAAAAGGGCATTTTCTAGACTGACATTTGTGTGGATTAATAATAAATATCTCATTAAATGAAAACATCTCTTCAGTGGCCTTGTGCTGACAAATTAATCCTTTGTCAACATTTTCCACGCTTCACATCACACCGTGTGATCTGACGAACTGTGCTGTATAATGCACATCGGGATCAAGTATCGAAATCTACGAAATTATATTGTACCACTGTAATATTTATTATTATCTTATTTTGTATTATTCTTATTTTTAGTGTTAAATCAGGTGACATAATTTTACCTTAAATGTGCAAGGCTTCTGTGGTCAGATATTTTTGTTTTCATATTTTAATTTATTATCATAATCATAAACCGTTTTACCATTTACTGCACTTTGTTTTATTAAACTAAAGAATAGGAAGTTTCGCACAGGAAATAGCTTACTTCCATGTTGAAAAATATGGATATATCGGTTAATCGCACAACCTATACCATAAATAAATATATTGCACACCTAAAAACTGAATGCTGATTCTTGTGCAAGGCGTACGCTGATTGATTGATTGGCCAGCTGACCCAGTGCGTTGTGATTGGCCGAACACCTCAAGCGTGTGTCAGAAATGTAACGCCCCCTTATCATAATCACAAACTTCAGCTTTCAAAGCAATTATAAAGGCAGTTAATAATGTCGTCAGAGTTGGATTCTGAAAATGCAGATGAACAAGCCGATCGATCGGGACGAACTTTGCAAGTGCAACTTCAGCAGAACGGCCAGTGTGAAACAGAACACGTAGTGCATCCATGTTTATCATTTTATAAGCAGAGAAACAAAGGATACTATGTCTGTAAACTTAAATCCATCTCTGCACTTTTGCTCATAAGAACGACAAACAATATGTGTTACTCTACACTGCACATAACTCAACATTTGAACCGTCAATAGCAAATACTTTAGCAAATTATAATAAACTATACTTACAGGCTCTGATTCAGAAGTGGCAGATTGCATTAGCAAAGTTGGAATTGCCCCATTTTTTAGAAATAGCCTTTGTGGACAGCCGGTCTTGTACTCTCCCAGGTTCAGGAAACCATCCTCCGTAAAATGCGCTGCACACACACAAATATTTGGGTTGTACTGTTCTGGAACAGTGTGTAAATAAATCTTAATCACTGATTCCTAATTGCGTCCACTTTCGGAAGGCCAAAACAAGTACTTTTGCTTTTGCATAGAAACACACAGCGTCTCATGAGGGCAACAACACTACTACAATAACTGAAGCCACGCCTTCTTTCTTTGCGTATGCATGTGGGGTGGCATTATGCAAATATATCAACCTAGTGACGTAGGTATGTGATCTACAGTAGGCATTTTAGCTAGGTCTGGATCTGCCTTCTCTTTTAAATAGAATACATATTTTTGTGGGAGAGCTTTGTAACTTTGCAGATCTTATACATGCACAAACAGCTAAATAACACACTAAAGAAAAAGGAAAACATGAACACACATCATACGAACCCTTTAAACCAAAAAGAATCAGCAACACAAAATAAACAACCTAATGTGAGAGTGATAGAATGGGAAAAATAAAACTGTTTTCATAAACGCCACTATTTCATTTCTACTACAGACTTGGGTGGGGCCCCATCTCATGGTTTTCTTTTTCTTCTTTTCACTTTCCTTCCTTCTTTCTCAGCAAAACGTTCAGTACTGTGAGTGTGTTCTTTTCTAGTCCGTTTGCCTGTTCAATACCTCAGCCTTAATAATGGAAACAGCGAGTTTTCCTCCCACATGCAGCAGTGCGTTCACTGGCTACCCATGTCCACCAGTCTAAGAGCAGCCATGTGCTTTCTCTGATAATGTTTAGGCTCAACAGCTGGTCCTAGATCAGAGCGCCACATCACACCACAGGACATTTCATCAGGAGAGACCACAAAGAATGGGAGTCAGAAAAAAATCAAAGGCTTGTCAGCTTTTAGAGGACAATGCCATTTCTTTCCTATAAAAACATTGCGGCCCCCCATCGCACGGATGTGAGACGGAGAAACAAAGTGAAATCTGTAAACAGCACAAGTCGATAAGGGGGCTCTGGGCTGACCTGATCATGTGTGACCCCCTGTCGAGCGCATCAGTGGTTCCCATGGCGACCGAGTGTCTGCAAGTTGACTTCTGTTTCCACAGTCGATGGCTCTCTCTCTCTCTCGCTCTCAGTAATGTCATACCTTAAATGGGGATGACTAATTACTTCAGTTAATTAATTTAACGTGTGTTTGCATGCATATGAGGTCTTTGCTTTACTTGGAGTTTAAGTGATTGCATTTTTCGGAGTGTGTGACAAAGATAGAGTGTGTGTGTGTATGCTTGCCCATGCAGACTTGGCTAATCCCTGATCGTGAGATGGCAGAGAATATGCTGGATTTCTTAAGGCTGCTTTCGTTCCATGTCAATAAATAATGCCAAAACTGTCTCACACACACACACACACACACACACACACACACACACACACACACACACACACACACACACACACACACACACACACACACACACACACACACACACACACACACACACACCACTTCCCTACAACATTCTGTTTCCAATGTGAACAAAATGTCATTTTCTGTTCATAGATGTCCCACGTCTCCATCACTCATAAACATGCAGGAACATTCTCTTGATATTCGGTGGCAGACAAAGCCACTGCTTTTAGCCCGAATGGAAATATATGTTAATGTGCGCATGCAATTAGGTGAGAAAGAGATAAAAAGAGAGAGAGAAAGAGAGAGAGCGAGTAGGTCTGAAAATATGGATCGCTTAATGTGTATGCATTGCAATTAGAAGAGAGGGAACGAAAGGGATGGAGTGAAAGAGAGATGAAGTTCTGAAACCTCTCTTTAACATTATTTTGTGCATAAAATCTCCAAGTGAACAAAAGGGATGAACAAGAAGCAGTGACAGAAGCGGTGGACGTCGCAAAGCGTGAAATTTCCAGTAAATCCCATCAAGCATTTATTTAGCTCTGCCTCCCCTCAGCATTTCGGTCCTAACACAGAATACATTACGTCTCATCTTTGTTTCAGGCAGTCCTCATGCTGGCCTTCATGATAAAGGGCCCCAAATGTTTCAGCTTTATCGCATTACGCATCCTTGATTAGTAAATCTTAAATTGATTTTGGTTTACTGGTGTTCAGATCTCTTAATGTGTTTGCAGCTCAGCCCATATCTAATAAGCTAGTGAAGTTTATTACAAACAGGTCTCTGTGGTCTTCTAAACGTGTTCTAACAGTCAAAACTAGCATTTATGAGGATGCTCAGTCCCCAACTATGGAACAGCCTGCAGAAGACATCGGGCTCTCTGAGGGGTTGTTCACAGAGGATGCCTTCTTGCGCTCAAAAACATAGTGCAGTAAAATCAATGCAAAAAAGTCTTAAGATGCATTTTTAAAAGTTTAACTTTTTAACTTGATACAACAGTGCTTATGGCTAAAAATGCTAAAATAAGAGAAAGACACATAGCAACATTCAAAGATATGCATTTAGCACAGAAAGTGAATTTGAATGTTAGAAAGAGGAAATTTTATGATATATACATAATACATTTAAACAACATCTCTCTGTCTCTCTCTCTCTCCAGTAAAACTGAAGGAAATTCAGTTACAATTCACCTTTGGCTAAGCCCCACCCCCCTTAGTTACTGTTGCTACGTCCGTCAACTTCATCTGGAATCTGGTTTGGTATCAACATGGCTTATGCTGTGACAGATCTTCCTGCTGAAATTTTATCAAACTTTTATAAAGCAGAAAATAAAGTGTCCGATAGAAGTAGGCAAAAGGGGCTGCAATATGCGTTCAAAGGCTATATTCAAGACATACGGGTGGAAACGCAAGCAACAACAAGGCATCCAAATAGAGGCAAAAGCATAATGGTCACAGTCAAAAAATGAACCACCGCATATCCTAATCGAGACGGAGGCTGGGACTAACAATATCAAGGAGCAACACTGTTCATGAAAAGCTGGGTAGGTCTCTATTCATTTCTATAATCGTTATTACAAAGCAAACGGACTACGCGAGTATAAAGTTGTATTTATTAGCAGCGTGTGCTAGCATATCAAGACTAGCTAGTATAACTTCACAGTAAGGTTAAAAGCAAAATGTATCTTAGAGCACACAAAAGTGTGCTTGTTGATCCTTGAGGGGTTTAGCTGACTGTGAGGACGTCCACACAGTTTAATCCAAAAACGACACTTGTCAGGATTTGACTTCGGTTTTGGGAAGGGAAAAATACGGACACCCCCCTCCAACCTCTCTGGGAAACGCGAATCTGTGTTACAAATGCCCCAGGCACAACGTTTAACCATATTTTTGATAAAACTACGACGGTAATAGCCTGCCGAGACCAAAAATATGAGACGCCTGTGTTAAAGTCAATGGAGCGCTGTGAAAAAGTGTCGGACCTCTGTGGGAGCTCGTTCTTGGCTGCGCTGTGATTGGTCAATCTACATTCTAGGGTATGACTTAGCCAAAGGCGAATTCTACTTACTTTCATTCACTTAATATGTTTATACTTCTTTGTAAAGGCACTTTGTCAATGTACATGACATAAAAATCAGTGCAAGAACATGCCTTGCGATGGAGAAAAAAAATGCCAAAGTAATGGATGCTGCTAGTCCTCATGGATGTTGATGTGCTGGTCTCACCACTCTTATCCAGAATCACAGAATTACCGCCTAGCCTTATGTCAGTGCCGCCCCATCCTTTTGGTCTCCGCCTTGTAGTCGGTCTCCTGACTACAGCAGGTGTGAGAGGAGGGGCACAGTAAAGGTGTACTGCTGGCAGCGTGCACTCAGAAAAGACTAGTCTCTTTTAGAAATATTGAACTCTGTATCCTGAGGTTGAGGGTTTAAACCACCCCTGCTGGGCCCGGATCCTACCCACACCAACCAGCCTGTGATGACAACACACACCCTTTCATTTTATGCAACACAAACCCTTTGGACACACTATTGCCCCCCTTTTTGACATTGATGTTGACTTATTTAAAAGCCACCTCTCAAAGGCTTGACACCACATCCGTTATATCTGTTTTTGTTCATCCCGCTACATCAACAGTCATCCAACAAACATGCTGACAAGAAAAAAAAGAAAGATGTATAATTAAGATAATTCAATTATTTTGATTTAATTAAGTTTTTAATAAGATTAATTAAATATTTCATTTTTATTACAAAGCTTCTGTTGACAAAAATAGGACAAGAAAAATACCTTAAACAGTCAACAAAAATGGAAAACAAAATGTATTAATATGATGAAATATTGACAAAACATGATAATATTAATATTGAAATATAAAGGACAATTTCATTAAGACAAAAAACAAAACAAACTGCTAACTCCAGCACTAGACCACCAGTGACTGAAGTAAATTAGATTGGAAACTATAAATGATTCATGCCAAAGTTTTGTTTCTTTTAATAAATAAAGGATTTACTTGTGTATTTATTTATTACGTATTTACCAGCACATCATACTGCACTGTTTGCACAAAAGGTGCCGCACAAAGTCTGAACTGAATTTGTAGCCCCTCAATCTTTGTGCCCAATGGACAGCAGCAACAAACTTATCAGGGAAAAATACCTAGCCTTGATGCTTTTCCCTTTCGTCTCATCTGAGTAAAGATTAATCTGATCTACAGAGCTCACATCTCCCTCACACGCTTTTGACCAGTGCCACACAGCCAAGCTCGGCTCATCGTCATTTCTCATCCCTTCATCTGCAGCCTCTGACGTTCCATCAGCCAGCCCCTCTGCTGACACGAGTCCCTGCTCTCACACACACACACACACACACACACACACACACACACACACACACACACACACACACACACACACACACGCACACACGCACACACGCACACACTCCCAGCTCTAAGAGTCATGTCGGGTTACTTGCCTGCTCCTGCTGTGGTCTTTTCCTCTCTCAGTATTTTCAGTTGCCTTATGCTCAGGGAATTTAAATGTCACTCATTTCTGATTGGCTGTGTATGTGGAAGCAATACAGGCTGTTTGTCGTCTATATCCACACATTCAAAGCGCTGCAGTTTCAGAGCTGACATACACTACATTTGAGATCTCCCCTAAGAGCAACACAAAAAGAAACCTTAACGGGTTTATTAGGGAGGGTCAAAGTGTACGCCTGTCTGTTTTCAGAGAACATGATTCAGAGCAGCTGATTCTGACACAATCGTTTCCCAAAAGGCTTCATGATGGCTTCCTTCTAAATAAATGGCAGAACATCTGAGATGTTGACCTTGGTTTTCTTCACTCATTCTAGTTGAGTATCTCAACTTTCACGATGAAACTCATTAGATTATGTTTCATCATCATCAGTTTGAATGCTGAAAATATGTCCTTTTGAATTTCACACCCACTCCCAGCATTCACCAAAGAGGGAGATGCAATGAATACTATTCCAATAGATGATACAGGGCTCTTTCACACAAAGAATTTTTTGCAGCAACTGTTGTGAGATTTTGTTCATTCACACTGCCCAAGCTTTTCCTGCATTATGTGCAGTTCTTTCAATCATGGATTCTTGTTGAAATGGTAAAGTGCCCCTATCATGCTATTTTAAAGGTTCCTAATTTTGTTTTGGAGGTCTCTTACAATATGTTTACATACATTAAAGGTCAAAAAATAATTTTATTTTCTCATAATATACATTGAACACATCTTTTCTAAAAAGTAATCTTTCGAAGATCCGTTCTCTCTAAATCCCTCCATTTCGCGAGCCTGCAACGTGATTGGTCTACTGCTTACAGTGTGTCGGAAATGAAACGACCATTACCATATCCGAATTGCAGCTCCTGAGGCTTCCTCAAACCCTAGCGATTGTACACTCTGTTAGGACCAAAACGATGGTGTCGATTTTACCATATCAAGTTGAGCGCGAGTCCAATAAAAACATTGGAAGAACTATTTATTCAACCCAAACCTCCATCGCAAAGATGACTTAGCAGGACATTTCTCAGTGATCAGTTTTACTCAGTTTATCATACATTATGAGAGGTTGTAACTAATTCCTCTACATCAGCATTAACAAATATGTTCATCAACAAACCAATGTGTATATTTTTTATTTATTGTAATGCACATGTGGGAACTGTATCATTAGTGCATACGTTAACCGAGCACTATCGTGAATGACATAACATCACAGTTTGTCAACCAAAATCTTGCTCCATCCTTCATCATTACTCAGACAATCTGCATTAATTGACACAATTTGAGGTAATAGTGGGCGCACAGCTGATTAGCAGAACTGTTTCAGTATGACGTTAATAACATGAGTTAGCCCGAGACCTACAGCTGCACTGGGTAGAAAATATATACATCAATAATTAATCTGTATAGGTTGTGATTCAGAGGAGGTAGTTGGTCCAAGTAAAGTGGGCACTATCCCATCTTTAATTGATAAGCGTTTTGCAAATCCCATGTTGGCAGAGATTTCGAGAACCAGTCATCAGTAAAATGACGGAAACGCAACAAAAGGTTATACTGCTGTTGTATCGCTGTGGTAATTTTAATCATTGACTCTTTACATCCTCATCCTTTGGAAGTGTATAGAGAATTTGCTTTTGCAGTGCAGATAATAACGTCGTCTCGACATGTACACAACACGAATCAATCAGTGTTTGAGGGCGGGTCAAAGTAGAAACTGTTTGCGGGCAGCCAAATGAAGACCATAGACGGGCATTATGCAAATTTGTTACATTGTTCCGTTTACGGAAGTGAGACTAGAATTGTTGACGACTTGTTTCGGCAGTTCCGAATCGATTCTTTCTTTTGCGAGACATTAGCTTTATATATATCAAGCACTTTGATCTTTAAAACTTTGCAGATCTTTTACATTCACAAACAGCTACATTGCATGTAAGGTAATATCTGAAAAAGCATAAAAGGTCCACTTTAATACGACATGGAATACACTGAAAACTGGAGAAAAGTAGGAAAGAATGAGGTTAGAGAATGCTTAAAGACCTGTGGTGCTCAAGGGGATGCAGGTTCAGATCTGGCCAGCATCATGTCTCAATTTCATTCCCCACTTTCCTCTCTAAACTGGCCTGCACTATAAAAGCAAAGAAAAGAAAATAAGAAATCCCTTAGCTATTTCTCTCAGCAGTGTAAAAGTGCTACCACTCTTTTCTTGTGGCGCACACCTCATCCCTCTCTCTCTCTCTCTCTCTCTCTCTCTGTCGCTACAACTTTCAAACTGTTGCCCCTAGAACTGAAAGATGTTGCGACAGTTCTTTAATCTGAGTAATCTGAGTATAGCCTAGAGGTAAGAGTGGAGTCAAATAACTGTGTAGAACTGAGGAAAACATGCATATTGGCAATTAAATCAGCCTTATGTGAAAGGGGATTGCTGGACCAAATACCGGAGTTAAAGTACTGATATTCTAGTGAAATATTACACCAGTAAAAGTATAAGTCCTCAATAAAAGTACAAGTTATCAAACTGCCAGCTAAAAAAGATTAGTGGATGAAGACATTAAATATGCATGACCTGCAAATAAGCAAATGTTTCTTTTTATTAACAAAACTCGTCCTACGCTATTAAAGGGATAGTTGAATGATGACAGGATTTCCATTATTAGGTGAACAATTCCTTAATCAGCTTATCTTTTTACAGCAGTATTTTCATTCAAAAGCACCTTACACAAGTTTATAACTTAAATATTTTCAGTATTAACAGTACTAAAATTCGGCAAAAGTAACTTGGCTTCAGCCAAGTCCTCTGCACACTGTAGTCCAATTTGGGAATGAATTGAACAGTGCGATCTGTTCATTGATTCAACGGGTTCATCAAAAACAATCATCTCAAAAAAATTTAGTCTTGAATCAGGTATCGCTATTATATCTCTGACCAAGTCTTGAAAGGAGTCTTGAAGTGTTTGAAAGGAGCGGCAAATTAATCAATCAGGTAACAAGATGGGCGGGGCTAGACAATAAACAGGAGAGCACATGGCTTGTCATGCATGTTTCCTTGTGCCATGTGCTCTCCTGTCTATTGTCTAGCCCCGCTCACACCAAACATACTAGAACACAAGCACATGGCCAGTAAAACAAATCACCAGCCATGTACTCACACAAAACGAGACATGAACATGCAGCTAATGAAAACACTCAGAAGCCACTTTTGTACAAGGCACACAGACAAGACAACATAGGAGTGTCAGGGCTCTGTCACAAAACCAAGATATAGACCAGACAGAAGTGACAGCCCAGCAAACACAAAACGTTGGCACAACGTACCCGACCTTCTAACAACGTTTTAACAATATGGCCAAAAGGTTGCTTTAGCTACGTTGTGTGGTGAAGGTTGTTACAGCGTTGTCACAATGTTGACATTAAACCACCGTTCAGGGCCATTGCTTAAGGTTGTGCCTAAGGTGTCTGGACAACTGGACTACATAATGTACTCGTCACTCGTCACTGCCCTGAAGCGCGAAAATCAGCCTTTTAAATTCCAACCACCTGTTGGGCTCATTGGCCCTCATTTATCAAAAGTGCGTACACCAAATTTCCAGCGTACACCTGGCGTACACCCAAAACCACGGTGACTTTGCGATTTATCAATATGGACGTTGGCGTACGGCACGCTCAAATCCTACGCCAGCTCAGGAGGTGGTGTACATGTACGCACGTTTTGAGTTAGTGCTGAAATGCGCAGAAAAACAATTCCTAACACCACAAAACGCACTGACAAACTAAAGATATGATATATTATGACCCTGTAAAAAAACAACAACAGAAATTATAAACTTCAGTGTTTATTTTTGTGAGTTAAGCCCGGCATGCGTGCACGGACTGGGTTCAGTAATGCGTTTCCATTACCCTTCAAATTGCGCAAATTGAAATTGCGAATTGAAAATACGCCCAATGGAAACACGTCAATTTCGCAAAAACTGGCGTTTATCGCAAAAAAAGTTTTTACGCTCGCATGAGGAGGTTTTTCAGGCAATTCGAAAAAGGAATATTTCGCAAAACTGCAATGGAAACAGTTTTTGCGCATTTACAGTCACCTGAAGACGCGGTGTGTTTGGGGTCCGTGTCCGCAAATAATAATAATTATCATCATTATTACTAGGCTATATTTAGAAGACGCTTTTATCCAAAAAAGGAACAAAGCAATTCGTCAAATGACATTCATAATACGGGTTAGACAATAATAATACAGGACTAAGATTATCACAAATAAACACAAGATTTTGACGCATATCCAAAGGGTTTGTGGAGCGGAGTGTGGAACGCGCACTGGATGGCACGGAGGCGCGCGCGCGAACACTTTTTCCTATCAATAGTGAAACAATTTAAAATACTCCATCATTTCTGGTCATACTGAAAATAATAATACATTATTTGTAACTACAAGAAAACGTTGTGCTTTTGTAAAATAAAATAAAACAATCAGTTTCATGATCTCCGTGAACTGGAGCGCGAGAACTGAAACAAAATATAGCCTATCTAAAGCTTGAAATGTCCACTTTAAAACGAACAAATTCGAATCGAAAGCTAATACATTTTGTTCTGATTAAGTAATCCGTATGAAAGGTGCATTTCTCTCTAAAAGCGCATTAACAGCGAAGATGGAGATCTTAGCCGACTTAGAAAACAATAGTTTAATATTGGCTCTTCTCATTCATCACTGCGGGAAAATATCAATTCCAGATTCTAATTTGACCTTAGAAAACCATTAAAATCGACATGTTTTCCATATTAATTTGTGTATATTTTACATGTTTAATAAAGGGGCAAAAAGTCATTAAACAAAAATCTGAAAATTCGTCGATATTTACTTTTTTTGCGCAGCAGTTGGTGTTGCCAGTTCAAATTAAACTTTTGGTGTTCAACTTTGCGTTTTAAAAAGACAACCGTTAATTTTTCGTTTTTCAATTAGCCTACTTTAAAAAGGAAAAACGAATAGACACAAAAGTAGCCTATACATGGATCTTTTGGAATAAGAGACAGAGTTCTTTATTAAATTAATAAAATAAACAATAATTAGCCTATAGCCTAATACAAATAATAATAATGACAAAGACATTCTTCTTCTAAATAACAATAAGCGTCATTAATAATCAAAATCATAATAGGCTACTAATAAGAAAAATATTACAAATTGTCATGCAATTATTCACATCATCATCACTATTGTACACCCTATTACATAATAATAATAATAATATATTTATTTTGTATAGCGCCTTTAAAAGTAGCTTTCTCAAAGCGCTTTACAGACAAGCATAACAACAATTGAATAAACACAATGAAGATACAATAAAAAATAAAATAGAATAAAAAAAATAAACATAAAATCAAGTTCAGGTAAAAGCAATCCTAAAATAAAGAGTTTTAAGACGAGATTTAAAAGTCACTAGTGTATTTGCTTCCCTGATGTTGGCCGGGAGAGAATTCCAGAGCTTAGGAGCATAGACGGAAAATGCTCGGTCACCCCACGTATGAAGCCGTGTCTTCGGAACAACCAAAAGACCACTCTGTGAGGAGCGCAGATTGCGACGTGGTGTGTAGGGGATTAATAAGTTAGTCAAATACTGGGGTGCCAGATTGTGCAGAGATTTATAGGCCAGCAAAAGGATTTTAAAATCAATACGGTACCTAACAGGTAGCCAGTGCAGGGACTCCAAGACCGGGGTTATATGGTCCCTGGCCCTGACCCCAGATAGTACTCTAGCAGCTGAATTTTGAAGATATTGCAATTTATCCAGTGATGATTTAGATACCCCAGCTAGAAGACCATTGCAGTAGTCAATGCGCGAGAAGACAAAAGAGTTTATCAACTTCTCAGCTACCGAAAAGGACAACATAGGACGTAGCCGGGCTATATTTCTGAGGTGATAAAAAGATGTCTTAACTGTGTTCTGGACAAAAGGCTCAAATGACAGTGTGGCGTCAAATATGACACCCAGATTTTTTAATTTGGTCTTAAACTCCAGTGCAACACCATCAACAGACAAAGTAGGAGACCCAACCTTTCGCAGTTGATGTGGAGTTCCAAGGAGCATAACTTCTGTTTTTGAGCCATTTAGAGACAGAAAATTATTGGACATCCAAATCTTTATCTCAGCAATACAGTTAGAAAGATGCCCAACGTTCACTTGCTGACCCGGTCTAGTATGTATATAAATCTGTGTATCATCAGCATAAAAGTGATAGTTAAGGTTGAGCGATTGTAGTAATTGACCAAGTGGATAGATGTACAAACTAAAGAGTATGGGACCCAAGACTGACCCTTGTGGAACACCCGTATGAACAGAACCAACTTTGGACCTATAACCACCCATAAAAACAAATTGACTGCGGTCAGTGAAATAGGACTTAAACCAGTCAAGAACAGTCTCTGACAAGCCAAATACATGTTCGAGGCGATTTAGTAGTAGGGCATGGTCAATAGTGTCGAAGGCTGAGCTGAGATCCAAAAGAATGAGAATGGACGTGGAGCCGGAGTCGGAGGCAATCAGTAAGTCATTTGCGACCTTCACCAACGCAGTCTCAGTGCTATGTAATTTTCGAAATCCTGATTGGTGTGGCTCAAATAGTTTATTTTCGATTAAGTGTTTGTTTAATTGAGCTGCAACCACACCCTCCAGGATTTTAGACAGAAACGATAGATTTGAGATTGGCCGATAATTTAACAGATTACTCACATCAGAATTTTGCTTTTTTAAAACGGGAGTAACCGCAGCAGTTTTAAGTGCTGCTGGCACCTCCCCAGTTGACAGAGAGTCATTTATTATAGCAAGGACTGAGGGACATAAAGGACCAAAGCAGGATTTAAACAGGCCACCAGGCACGGGATCAAGTATGCAAGTGGTAGCTTTCATACTAGAAACCTGGTTGCAGAGCATCTCAGGTTGTAGCAAAGTAAATTTGGATAAAGGAATGCCAGAGAACCTAGGAGTATTAACTGTAAGATCGGCAGACTGCAAGGAATGGATATTTGTGCGAATATTGTAAATTTTCTCACTGAAAGATTTGAGAAACTCATTGCACAGCCAGTCAGATGGAGTCAGAAAACTGACACTATCTGCTTTAAGCAGACTATTAATTGTATGAAAGAGCTTCCTGGGATTGCTATGATTATTATCAATAATGTTTGAGAAATAGGCAGATCTTGCAGTTCCAATGGCTACTCTGTAGTTTGACAAGCAATCTATCCAGGCCTGGTGGAACACATTTAAACCAGAGTGCCGCCATTTTCGCTCTAATTTCCGACACATAGCCTTCTGTATACGCAAGTCACCATTATACCAGGGGGCTGACTGTGCATAAGAAACATTACGTGTTTTTATGGGTGCAAAGATGTCCAAGTTGGCTGTAAGGACATTATTAAATACTGAAATTTTATCCTCAAGAGGAGCAGAAGACATGTCAACTAAAGAAGAGACAATCGAGTTTGCAAAGGTAGCATGATCAATTGATTGCCATTTACGGAAAGAAATAGTTCGTGAAGTCTTTCTACTAGAGTGAAATGTCTCGATATTAAAAAGGATAGCTAGATGATCAGAAAGACCAGCATCCACAACTGAGAGATTAGAAAGAGATGAGTCATTTGCAATAATTAAATCTAGTGTGTGTCCTTTACAGTGAGTGGGGACATTTACAAACTGAGAAAAATTAAAGCAGTCCAAGAGTGATAGAAAATCCTTGGCCAAGAGACAGGCTTTCTGATCTACATGTAAGTTAAAATCACCCAGAATCAAAATTCTCTTAAATCTGACGGACAATATAGAAAGAAGATCAGCAAACTCGGACAGAAAGTCCTTATTCAGTTTAGGAGGTCGATAGATAGTGACCATGGCAGAATGGAGAGCAGAGTGAGTATCAGACACATTTAGAACAAGACATTCAAAAGTTTTAAAAGGAGGAACGGACACAGGGTGAATCTTGTATTGCAGTTTGTAAAGAACTATAATACCACCACCTCTACCTGTAGTTCGTGAAACGTCAATGAGTCCGAAGCCCGCTGGAGTCAGCTGATTAAAAAGAAAACCATCGTCCTGTTTGTGCCATGTTTCCGTGATGAAAAACAAGTCCAGCTTCTTGTCCATGATAAAATCCGCCAGCAATAGAGCTTTGTTGTTCACAGAGCGCGCGTTTAGTAGCGCGGCTTTTAAAGGGCTTGTAGACGCCGCATCACAGTAATGCCGCTCATACGGCAGAGCAGAAAAGTTAGTAAGATCAACCCCGGAGGAAGACAGTCTAGTAATCCTTCGCCGGCAGTTCAAAACTGGGATGGAGGACGACGAGGAAGAGATGTAACTTCGTCCTGTGCTCCGATGAATATACCGCTTGGGCCGCAGTAATCCAGCCCTGTCACAGTGGTCATAGGTGTCCCCCGACAGATAGTAGTTCCGCTTCAGAGATAAGAGCTGACGAGAGGTGTACTGTAAGGCCATGTTCGTTAAAGCCTCGTCTGCACCAGCTCCCAATAAGCCAATCTGTGAGTCCACAGAGCCGTTAAAAAGCAACCAGGCCAACACCAAGAAAAACAATTTCCCGGCAACCATGAAGAAAGCGCACCGCATCACAACGGAGAGAGAGAGGAGCGGCAGCCACAGCGCGCCAGCGTACCCTGCTCACCCGATCCGACATGTGACGTCATACGAAATTCAACGCTAATAGTTTCAAAACACGTGCTGTAAAATAATGCATTGTTTGTGATAGGTAATTTGCTCAACCAACCAGCGATTTAAACTGGATTTCCACCGGAGAAGTTTCTCCTCTTTGCCGTCTTCCGTGTGTCCATGGCGTAAAATGAGGGCGTGGGGGAGGCGGAGACGTGAATATATAGGCGCGTGTTAATCTAATGACGATCGTTTTCAGCCGCGGCATTTATCAAGAGGCAGGTTTGCGTACACCTGAATTTCAAAGGTACGCACAGCTTCATAAATCAGGCGGTGAGAGGAGTGTAAGCATAATCTTACGCCAACATATACGCCCGTTTCGACGCAAGATTGATAAATGAGGGCCATTGTGTTCCCATTCATCATCGAGCAAGGATACATGAGTATTGCGTTTAATTTAGCCTCAGCTATCAAACACAACCTACAACTTTAATTTAATGTGACTGTAGCCTCGCTCGCACTGTTTTCGTTTTTTATTTGATTTGTCTGCTATTTAGTCTCATTAGTTTCTTTGCTCCTCTGGATTTGTGGATGTTTCCCTGGTTACCGACCTTTATCGCCGGCTTTCGACTACTGTCTGCCATACAGAACCCGGTTTTGTTCATTAAAAGGCACCTATTATGGAATTTTGAAATTTACCTTTCATGTAGTGTGTAACATAGATCTAAGTGAACAAAAACATCCTGCAAAGTTTGAAATATGAAAGTGCACCATATATAAAGTTATTGTCTTTCAAAAGTAAGAGTCGACTCTGAGTCATTTTTATGAATCGTTAGAAGACCGAAGCTTTTTCTCTGACTAGATGACGTCAACTTGTCAAGTTATTTGAATACGATACGCCCACTTATTGCGCTCCAAGGCCAGGGAAAATATCATGGCGACGAGACGCTGTGTTCTGAAGTGCGACTCAAAAGCCAACTTTTTTCATCTGCCCAAGGAGGAGCATTTGAAGACTAAGTGGCTACAATTCATATATACAACTATACCACAGAAGTATAGTCCGAGCCTTGTGCTTTGTTCCCGCCATTTTGAAGACGATTGCTTTTTAAATGCAATCAAACTTGGATTCGCGAGCCGCTGATATTGAAGGAAGGTTCATTTCTAAGTGTATTTGCATCAGCTTCCTCCTCCGTATCACAACCTGTAAGTGTTATTAATAATTGTTGCTTTTATGTTTTATGTAGCATGCTTAATTATTATTTTGTTTGTTGTGTAAGCACCGTTTAGCTTCTAGGTCTTCAATGGCAATTGTATTGAGATATGTGAAGTGTTTGTCGTTGTTTTCGGAGTTGTCTTAAAGAATAGAGTAATACCTCGTAGTAACGTAACTGCATTTTTTTTTTGTAAAAACGTTATGTTTATGCATCGGGCTAATGCAAACAAAGACTGATTGTGCTTTTACAATATGAACTCTGGGCTATGCTCGCTAACATAACATTAAATTCTTTATCTTATTTTTATTTTTTACTACAAACTACAAAGCAGTGGACTATAATCATTATTATAACACGATTTAATTGATAAAAGCATCATTGTACTCCGTGTTAAACAATAAGTATTATCTCTGTAAACACTGCTGGGTCATCTGACCAATCGCAGATTAGCGTCGCGCAAAGGAGGGGTTTGGAAAAATGAGTCGTTGAACGAATCATTTGGGAGTCGGTGAGCAAATCAGGTAAAAATAAATGCATATTATACGACAACAAAAGTGTTTTTTGACATTGCATGCACGTAAAACTGTTGTTGGGGACTCCCTAAACAACATTAGGAACATTTTAAATGTCATAATAGGTGCCCTTTAAATGTTCTGATCTGCCTTTGCTTTTTATGTTTAATTTATTATACTTAAAATACATTTGTATATTCGTTTATTTTCTTTCTTTTTTTTCACAAATGTATGACTTTTGAAAGAGCAATTTATAATAATTAATTTGTTACATTTATATAGCGCTTTATCTGAGACCTCAAAGCGCTTTACATAGAAGGGGGGAATCTCCTCAACCACCACCAATGTGCAGCATCCACTTGGATGAGGCGACGGCAGCCATATTGTGCCAGAACGCCCACCACACACCAGCTTACTGGTGGAGAGGAGACAGTGATGAAGCCAATCAGTATATATAGGAGGATGATTAGGAGGCCATGATAGACGGAGGCCAAGGGGCAAATTTGGCCAGGATGCCGGGGTTACACCCCTACTCTTTTTCGAAGGACATCCTGGGATTTTTAATGACCACAGAGAGTCAGGACCTCGGTTTTAACGTCTCATCCGAAGGACGGCGCTCTTTTTGCAGTATAGTGTCCCCGTCACTACACTGGGGCATTAGGACCCACACAGACCACAGGGTGAGCGCCCCCTGCTGGCCTCACTAACACCTCTACCACAATTAGATTACCATATGCAGTTTTAATAAAGTTTAATTAACAAAACCTTCTGTCATTTTTACTCTTCAAAGTGTACACTTGCAGGTGTTGATGTTGTTATAATTAGGCTAATTTACTGATTGCCCCTAGCCTGGGAAAACCCAGACCACTCTCAGTTGTAACTGAGTTAGGGTCTGGCAAAGCTCCATAGACAATTCATTTCCACAGGGGCGTCACCAACGGACGTCGCTCAAATGGCTCTGGGTGCAATTGGATAGATCTAAAACCAATCAGAGCGACGGAGAAACATCTGAGACTCTCAGCAATTCTCTGTTTGTGTTTTTCAGGAAGATGTAGCAATGGCTTCTGACGACTTTTGCCGTTTTTGTAAATGACAATTTTAAATCGCTTGAAACAGACGCGATAGCTGATTCGAACGAGTGATGTTCCACGGCGGCATCCATCTCTGTAATGTACAAAATCTGCGTCACCGTCGCTGCTCTGTCGTCATCGTGTAAAGCCCGCCCCAACGTTTCTGATTGGTGCCGTGATTTCGACGGATTGGAAATGGGTTTCAATGGGCTCTTTGCCAGACCCACTTGCAGAGCAAATCTAAATTTGCCGGAAGTGGTCTGGGTTTTCCCAGGCTAGATTGCCCCATTAAATAATAATAAGTATAAACAATATTTAAAAAAGTATATAATTATCTAACAAAATACAAAATGGGGGATATAGGCATTTCTAGCAGCATATAAAAAATTTGTAAGAACGTCGCCTCTCAGTTGCTGAATGTCGCGTAACAACGTTGATACAGCCCTGTCGCGTCTTACAATTATACGTTGTTACAATGTTGCGAGCACGTAGACATCGGCGTTGCCATAGCAGAAATGCAACGTGCCAGAGACGTTGCCACAACGTAAATGTGTTTGCTGGGAGAACCCTGACACTATACTTCAGTACACTACACTACCATAAAAGAGACATCTGATACAGATAATATATACAGACTTAATATACTTCAATGCAACAAATATAAATATTCCCTATAAATAATTAAATAACTCCCTTTTGAATATATATTGAATTATTTCTGTATAAAGCTTCATGGTAGATTAAGTATTTAGCTGGTTCCATACTGTCATCTTCTGTCTATTAGTTTTAACACAACATACACAAAATACACACATGCACGTACACACACACACACACACACACACACACACACACACACACACACACACACACACACACACACACACACACACACACACACACACACACACACACACAACTCATTGAGTTGGAAGAGAGAATAGATTAACTCTCCCCACTCTCAGAGTTTAGTTAGAGTTGAACATTCTTCTGTATCGACTTAGAGATTAGCTCACCTCCACCCTTCCACCTCCCCATGGGGCGTTACCATGGAGATACAAATGTGGGAAAGAGGCTGTTGCTATCCCACAATTCCACATGTCTCTACGGGGCAAGAGATCAAACCGAAAGAGTCTCTCTCTCGCTCCGACTTTCCTTTGTTAACCCTTAGAAGGCTCCCTGCTGCGGTCGGATCTTTTAAAACTCAGTACTAAAGATTTACAAAGTGTTTCTCTGTAGGAGAACACTGAGACCAGCAGGAGTTGTAATCATACAACCGCCCAAACAATTCATTATCAAACCCCAGAGTCTAACCCTGAACCAACCACTGATCTTACCAAACTTGCGTACAACGGCAAGCACAACGAAGAAATTTTGGCCAACAGCTAATGCTAACAGTATTAACACCAATAAACACAATGAAATTAATTATAATGGTAGCACTTTATTTTACATGTACTGTACATACTATGTACTTATTACCCAGTCATTGTAATTACCATAATAACTAGGTACTAACCCTGAACCTAAACCTAACCGTAACCCCTGTAGTTAGCTTATATCACCCAAGATTTTCTTAGGTAACACTGTGAGTACACGTACTGTAAAATAAAGTGCAACCATTATAATAAAATTAACACTTAGATGGAATTAAATTAACTTTATATACCGGTCCATTGCCCTTCAAAATGTTGTGGTCAGTTAATTTTTTTTTAAAGAAGTCTTTTATGATCATCCATTTTTTTTATCATAAAATAGTAAAAACTATAATATTATTACAATTTAAAATGTTTACATTTGAATAATTCAACAAAATGCATTCTCCTAAATTCATAAGATTTCTGAAAATGCATTTAAATGTTATTAAATAAAATGTATAAATATATGAAATCTAAAGAAAGGACTAAATGTAAATGATATTTAATATGTATATACATAATTGTCATCCATATACACTACTGTAAAAGTTTAGGGTTGGTTCATTCATATTTTTTTTAAATGTTTTTGACAGAAGTTTCTTATGCTCACCAAGGCTATATTTATATGATCAAAAAACACGTAAAAACAGCAATATTGTGAAATATTATTACAATTTAAAATAGTTATCATCTATTTAAATATATTTAAAAATGTAATTTATTCCTGTGATGGCAAAGCTGAAGCATCATTACTCCAGTCTTCAGTGTTGCATGATCCTTCAGAAATCATTTCTGATTCAGTGTTAAAGAAACATTTATTATTATTGTTATTATTATCAATATTGTAAACAGTTGTGCTGCTTATATTTTTGTGGAAACCGTGAAACATTTTTTTTCTCCCAGGATTCTTTGATTAATAGAAAGTTCAAAAGAACAGCATTTATTTAAAATAGAAATCTTTTGGAACATTACAAATGCCTTTACTGCCACTTTTGATCAATTGAATACATCCTTGCTGAATAAAAGTGTTAATATATATTTATATAAATGATATATTCTCTAGTCAAAGGTTTCCTGGTGCGCCAGTGATTCCTCACCCAGACTCTCATTTTAGGAGGATTTGTCTGAAGGAGAATTTGTAGGTGAGGCTGAATGTAATATATTATGGATTTTGCTTTTTTCTGCGTTTGTTTGGTTGGTGGCAGTCTGGTGAATTCGGTACTCTGTCGATGGATGAAATCTTATTGGGCGCCTGTTAGTTAGATTATGTCTGTTGTCTGGTAATGGTAAATGTGATTTAACAGTAAACTGCAGCAGGGGTCACACTAAAGCCCAGAGCTGAACTCTCATGAGACTTGACTAGAATGCCAGGGCCCTGTGGGATTCACAAGACCGTAATACGAAGAAAAGACAAGACCACTCATGGCAAAATGAATAGGAGAAATGATTCCAGAATATGCATGCCTGTTTTTTTAGTGTGATTTCAACTAAAGCAGCAAAATGTTTGATTTATGATTGTTGCCTAGAGATGTTATTGAAAAGTAATCTTGACAAACACTTGCAGAGATTTCTGTTTTCCCCCATTGAATTAGATCTGAACCTGCATGCCTATTGTCTAGATAAAAAATAGCTGCCTGGGGGGTGTTGCCACGATGGCCGCTGAGCTAACTGATTTACTTTAAAGAGACTCCAGCCCGTCAATCATTTTTATACCCTCCGATTGATTTTGATGAAATCACAGCCCTGCATAATACATCAGGACATTCGCTGTACAAAACCTAGCAGTCATCAATTAGCGGAGCGTTGCACAGGTTCAGCCTGAACGGGTATGTTTCAAATTTTGTGTCTGTATTTTAGATACCCTAACTTCCCAAACATGGTCCAGTACAGTTTTATTTGAACACATTGGTCACATCTTGTACAAGTAAAAAGTTATTTAAATAACTGCATCCTAAGCAATATTTCAGCTCATGCACAATGACACGTTAAATAAATAAAGAAAAAAGTAACAGCATTTTTTTTTTAAACCGACAATGTCTCTTTTGCTCATTAGTGCTGCTTAAAAAAAGTGATAAATTATGTGTTTGTAGCTGTGAGTCAGTATTTTCTGTCATAAACATCATCAAATGGAGTTCATTCTGAGTTCAGCAAGCATCATCAAATATGTCTGAGACATTTTTGTTCAGTTCATTTGTTCAGGATAAGGAATGGATCTAATTTCTCACTGAATGGATTAAAATGGAAGAGGAAAATTAGACTTCTTTCTTCACTCTTAAATGTATAATGTAAAACACACACACACACACACACACACACACACACACACACACACACACACACACACACACACACACACACACACACACACACACACACACACACACACACACACACACACACACACACACACACTTTCTGCAGTTAAACCCAATGCTTAATTTGCATTGAGGCAGTGAACTCTTGACTGTTTGCTTTCCAGGTAGACCTTATGACCAATTTTAATTGCAAACCCCGATTATCTTAATGACACTAAACGCAGTATTAAGTTGTTTAGTTTTGCTTATAGTCTTAACATTTTGGACTTGCTCACTAGACTTTGAAAGAAAGAAGTAAAAGAGCTCTGCAAGAGATTCAGCATTCAATATAAAGAGCATTTTTTTCAGTATCCCTGACATTTCATACTTGCTTGTTGTTTCTACATTTCTTTAAGTTAGATCAATAATGCAAAAAAAACTGGCCTTTTATATTAGCCAATTTCTCACCTCTTTTGATTTGCGTGTGTGTGTGTGTTTGTGTATATATTTGCTCACTCACTCTTTCTCTCTCTCTCTCACACACACACACACAGCCAGCCAAGCCAGCAGCAGAAAAGTTTGACTGTGTGATGCAACACTGACTCAATAGAAGCTAATGAGTGTTTAAACATGTTGTTCACATGTTCTTCATTTCCCTCTCTGTCATGCCTTCATCACAACCATCTACATTGGGGTAACAGTCAACGGTCCCAGTGAGAAAAACACGTAAGCATGCCAACTAATAATCCAAATCGAAAGATGCTGAAAGGTTTCTTTGAGAGTCAGGGGACAGAAAATACTTTATTATTACTCATAAAAACAATAAAACCATTTAAAAGTGTGAGTGAGTGAGGTTTATATGTGAGTGAGGCAGGTTTTATTTTTTATAGTTAATTAAAACTGAAACCATAATTTTTTTTTATTTTTGATACTTGAAATGAGATACAATTAACAATTAATAAAAACTATAGAGACAAACACATAAATTGAACAAATTAAAATGAAAACAAAATACAAAAATAAGTTTTAATTCAAAATATATATAAAAAAAACGAAAATAAAGAAACACTGGAGTGAGGTTAACTTATCTACAAAATCATTTGGAAAAACAATTAATAAATAAAATAAACCATGTTTTTTTTTTTTTATTCTTAAGATGTAAAATGTTTCTTTTAGGATGGGGTAAGGTTTGGGTTAGACTGTAGAAATTATATTTAGCTTTTCAATGAATAGATTAAGGACAATGATATGTCCTTAAGCAAATGTGTGTGTGCGTGCTTGTAATCCCTTCGTTTTGCTCAGGTCTTTAATTCTGCCCTGCAATTACAGTGAATCAGCTTTTCATAAATGCTGCTTAAAACATCTTCCATATTCTTCTCTCTCTCTCTCTCTCTCTCTGCATATGTTGAATATGGTGTTAGAGCAGCCAGCTATGTGTGAGAGAAAGCCTTTAAAAAAGCAGCATCAAGAAAGTGATAATGTCTATTCCTCACTCCCTCGCCTCTGTCTCATCGCCCCTTTTTATTTCTCTTTCTTTCCTATCTTACATCCATCTCTGCACTGCTGGTCTGTACATCAGTAAAGCTGAGATCCAGACTCCCACCCTCCCTCTTTCTGCTCTTTTAGCCCAGCTCCCTCACTCCCCACTGGGCTTGAGTTGTCAGAAATCCCCCTCTCTCCCCTGGATCTCCACTAAGCCTGGTTCTTACTTGCTCGCTCCCTCTAAGATCTGTCCTCTGGGAGAGCTGTACACCCTGCATGCTGGGGAAAATAGCACACACACACACAATGACATGCAGATGCATGGACATATGAAAACCACAAACAGTAATATACAGCCTAATAAACACCCATACACCCACATGCATATACAGGCTTACTCAAATATCTCTCTCTCTCTCTCTCTCTCTCGCTCTCCCATACACACACACACACACACAAAATGAAATCTGCATGTTCTTTCAGCGGGGGTGAATAGCCTTACTCACTGATGCTTAGTTTTTCCATTTTCCTGCTGTCACATGCGCTGAATACAAACAAAATCTTTGCCATTTGAACCCATTGCGCAGACATTAAAAGTCCATCTTCTTTTAGCTTGGCATAATAAATGCTCCTCATAAAAAAAAGTGCTGTCCGTCCACATGGTCCAAAACGTTCAAAGAAGCGAGAGCAGATATGACACAAACAAAAGAACAGCCAGCCATTTCTGAGATCATGAAACAACAAGAGGACAAGAGATATATATCTATCTATCTAAATAAATCACGATAATGTACATTGAAAAAAAAGAATTGTTGATTACTTGGTGTTTTTGTAGGTTGTGTCTGCATTAAGAACCTTTTTCGGCTATTATGTATATTTTGTAAATACACGTGAGAAATTGTCTGTGAGGCCTGAATTGAATTGAAACTTGTGAGTGACAGTGAATTTGTAATTTTAAGCCCGGCAGGGGATCTTCATCACGGCTGGCTGCATAAACAATTGAACGCCTCCGAAGCTCAAACTGAGAAGAATGTGAAGAAATTGTAATCAGCAACTGTTAAGTTATTGCCATGCACCCACCTGTGGCACGTTTCGTCCTTCTGACTCTGGTAAAAGACACTTTTTTTATCCACCCAAACAGTACGATTTATCCAGGGGTGAGGGAGGGGCACTGAGCTTCAGGTCTCGTACTTGCTCATCATTACAGACAGCAAGAAAAACCTTGCCGTCTTCCCATCTCCAAATTATAAGACAGTTCACACAAAATTGAAAATTTTCATCATTCTTTCTCCTGTGGAATATTAAAGAAGATATATTGTAGATAATTGGTAAACAGTTTTGGATACCATTATCTTCCATTGTAAGGACAAAAACAACAGACATTTGTCAAAATATATTCTTTTATGTTCCACAGAAGAAAGTAGGTCAAACAGGTTGGGAACAACATAAGGGTGAGTAAATGACAGAATTTTCATTTTGGGTGAACAGTCCCTAAAAGTTGTTTACCACAAATTTGGGGAAAGTGGTGCCATTGCACTGCATTTTTTAAGTAGCCTTTTAGTAAGGAAAATAATACTTGAATACAATTGAAACTGATTACTCATTCTCTATTTCCATTCTTTTTAAGGCAAAAATCACATACAGTACTCTTTATTTACATACAATCACATTCTGACTTTCACGCACACACACACACCTTCATTTTTTTACATTTTATGTTGCTGCCTTATGTTAAACTACTTTTTTCACATTGATCTACACTTCATACAACAATGTAAATGCAAATTATTATTTTTTGGATAACTTAAAATAATATTTTTTAATAATTACATGGCATAAGTATTCATACCCTTTTCTGGGACACTTGAAATCTAGCTCAGGAGCATTTAAATTTCACATTTGAATGTTACTACACTTCGAGTGGCGTTAACCTGTGGCAAATTTAATTGAATGGGTATGATCTAGAAAGGCACACACCTCTCAATAATGGATATCAGAGCAAAAGCCAAGCCATGAGGTCAAAGGAACTGCATGTAGAGATCAGAGACAAGATTGTATCAAGACACAAATCTGGGGAAGACTACAAAACAATTCAGCTGTATTGAAGGTTCACAGAAGCATGTAGCCTCCATAATCCTTAATGGAAGAAGTTTGGAACAACCAGGACTCTTCCAAGAGCTGGCCTCCTGGCCAGACTGAGCAATCGATGGAGAAGGGCCCTGGTTCGAGTGGTGACCAAGAAGCTGATGGTCACTCTGGTTGAGCTCCATGATCATATATGAAGATTTTACAGAAGGACAAACATCACTGCAACACTCCAGTGATATGACCTTTATGGCAGAGTGGCCAGATTCAAGCCTCTCCTCAGCGAAGACATGTGCAAACCCACTTGAAATCTAGACTAGGCTCTCAGACTGTGAGAAACAGGATTCTCTGAAAGATTTCGGTATATATCCACTCATAGATTTAAAAGTAAAATTTCTTAGATTAGAAATAGAGAGGTGAAATCAATCAGAAACAGGGGGATTTTCTAATTTAAGTAACTTTGATATACAAACTTCGTAAAGAAGAGTTTTTAAACACAATTTGTCCTGACTGCATAGGGCTCTAGGACAACCACCTTTAAATGAAACCATTATCCTGAAACTGGCTTCCTGAAATTTTTATGCTTTAAATTCATTAGTAGCTGCTTGTCTTTTCTTTTCTTTTCTTTTTTGTAATTGATAATCAAATTGGTTCTTTCGGGATGATAATTAAACACATTGCTTAAGTCAAAGTCTAGGTTTTGGTGACTAATGAGGCGTTTCTACAAGTGTTTAGTTTTAAGCTAGGTACTTTGCCTTGTAAATGAGTAAAAAAATGTACATAAAACCCATACCCAATTTTATTCTATGGTACAATTTCAATGTATTTTTCTCACCTCATGCCTAATAATTTCATTTATTGATTAGAGGCATCCTCTTATTATTCAACAACTTAAGTGTTGCATCTTACCCCACTCTCCTTATATGTTCAATATTTTAATTGAATGCTTAAAATAAACAAAGCTGATGCACCGAAAACCATTATAGAAAATCAAAAAATTTCATTCAAAACTTTAACATAATGTGCCGTCTGCACTAAAGGACATTTCATTGTCATTCATGTTCCTTTCACGAGTTTCAGAGAGGTCTGGCTGTGTTTGCTGCTGTTGGCTTTCTCCCATGGCTGATGGATTTTCCCACTGGGAATTAAAGCTGCTTAAACACACATTCACAGGTCTCATTAACTTACAAATGTCTTAAGAGTTTCTTGTAGAATCAATTCATACCTGCAAACTCAGGGTTTTTCTTCAAAAACAGATGAGCTGTCTTGAACTCTGAAAAACAGGTCATGCATTTGAGTCCCCAATAATTTTATAAAACATTTTATATGTAACTATTTGAATTTAAAAAACGCATGATACTGTCGTGATACTGGGGTGTTGGGGATGGTTGCCAGGGTATTGTTTGAGATTTTTGCTTAGAATGTCTGTAGCACAAATGATGTGGGTCGTGTTAAGCCAGGGACACACCAAGCCGTCGATCGGCCGTTTCTGAACGTCGAACCGTTTTTGAACGTCGGCCGACATAGTTTTCCCGGTGTGTTCCGCACCGTTGGCTCTAGTCTGACATGTTGAATCAGCGTCGGGCCGTCGGTGAAAGAGGGAACTCTGATTGGCTGTTCAGCTTGGTGAACGAGTCAGTGCACTAAAATAATAGCAAAACAGCGAGCAAAAAAGTAAAAAAGGCTGTTCTAATGTTACGTCATCTTACCTGAGTGTTCCTTGGTGAATATTTCAATATTAACATGAGCGGAGTGCAATAAAGAAAGTGTGTAGCAGGATTGATATTCAAAACGGTAAGCACGCACTGCTTTGTTTATGGTTTGTGTATCTGCACCCTGCAGCGTCGGTTTCCCTTTTTGAATGACGAATATAGACGAATATATCTGCAGAAATAGACAGTTGTCTCATTTACACGCAGGCGCAGAACGCGCATTCTTGTTCTCTTGGTGTGTTCAAGTGCAGCTTTTTCACCCGACACAGGCGACGCGAGGCGACAACACAGTCGGCTTTCATCAGCGCTAGTTCTTTGGCGTCGGTTTGGTGTGTCCCAGGCTTTACATGTCGAAGTTTAACAGTTACAGTTAGGGTTTTGTCTAATCTAATATCTGGTCAAAAGTATGAAGTGTTTTTTAAAAAAAGAAAACAAGTTTACAAACAAACTCCACTGATGTGGTGCTACTCTTTCGCCCTATGAGGCCGTACTCTACTCAAGTGAATTTAATTAGAGGGTCAAGGATGTAAACAGCTTGTAAACAGCTCTGAAATTTGAAGCAGGTTGTGGCTTTTGTACTGAGGTCTGGCTGAACGACTCCGAGAACAGAAAGCCACAACACAGCATCAATGTGTCCGATCAAGTGAGGAAAACTAAGTACAAACCCAATAATCTCTGTCCCCCTTTCTCTCAGCGACCCCCTCCCACATCCCCCCGTCCGAGGGAGAGAATGAACGAGAGAGGTTGAGGCAGAGAGGGATGGTTTCCCTGAAGGCTGGTTTATAAGAGGGAATCCAGAGTAGAGAGGAGACATGGCTAATTTACCACAGAAACACCACTGACACCTTGATGAATGAGCCTCTATATACCTGAACTCTGTGTGTGTGGGGCGTTCACAGTATAACTGTGCGACGCACACCCGAGTGTGAAGGGAGGGGTCGAGCCCCCCAATTCACCCCGCTGCTGCTGTTGCCGGGGGCAACTGGGGCCAAAGACAGGAGGAGCGGAGGTAAAAGGGGGGCAATAAAAAATGAAAAGCAGGATAACAAATGAGGGGTTGGGGAAAGGTGACTGAATTTGAGAGAGCGAGAAGGGAGACAGCAGGCAGGGTCATTGCATTGTACATGTGTCACTCTTCCTGTATGCGGCACACTCCACCCGAAAGACTGAATGCATGAGCTTTAGCCTTATTCTGGATCCTTTCCATCTGAATGAAGACTGAGAGAATTACAAATTGAAACATCCTTGATATAATGCAGTAAATCATGAAAATAATTAAATGCATTCCACTTTGAGCCACCTGACCATTTCGACAGCGAGATATAATTGGAGACTCTCCCACAGCTCAAACTGTACAGAGAGAGAGAACACGACATCCTTTTCCTCTCCTGTTGGTAGGCAATAATCATATCACCATGACAACGCAGCGGAACAAAAAAAAGAAAAGAAAAAAAAAACCCCGGGAAGAATGCGTCTGTGATGATTCTGACGGACCCTTTGGCAAGAATAAAAAAGCAGGTCGGAAGATATCGCAGCAACACTCCAAATCTAAACAACTGTAGGAAGATTCGCATTGACCTTTAGATGATAAGAGGTTTGCTGTTGGGAAGTGTCAGGATATATTATGAAGCTCAGCGAAATGTTACAGTATGTGTATGTGTGTGCGGCTCTGTCTGTAGTTGTCATATACTGTAATGTCTGAAAGCTTGAATCGCTAATACACTGTGACCAGCAAACGCTGTCTTACAGTCTAGAATTGTGTGTGTGTGTGTTTGTATGTGGTGCAGTACATTCTGTATGTAGTTCTCATGAACAGTTATGTTTCACTGCTTATACTGCATACAGTGACATGCACATCAACTGTAAGACAATATTTAGTGTACATGTAGGTTTAGGCTGATGAACTGTCAACACACACAAACATTTGTTTTCTTGTTTTCCAGGAAAACTTCCTTAAAGGGGTCATATGATGCATTTTCATGTTTTCCTTTTTAATGTAGCTCACAAAGCTCTCCCACAAAAAGATGTATTCTTTTAAAAGAGAAGGCAGATCCAGACCTAGCTAAAATGCCTACTGTAGATCGATATCTCCCTCACATACCTACGTCACTAGGTGGAAATATTTGCATAATGCCACCCCACATGCATACGCAAAGAAAGAAGGCGTGGCTTCAGTTATTGTAGTAGTGTTGTTGCCCTCATGAGACGCTGTGTGTTTCTATGCAAAAGCAAAAGTACTTCATTTGGCCTTCCGAAAATGGACGCAATTAGGAATCAGTGATTAAGATTTATTTACAAACTGTTCCAGAACAGTACAACCCAAATATTTGTGTGTGTGCAGCGCATTTTACGGAGGATGGTTTCCTGAACCTGGGAGAGTACAAGACCGGCTGTCCACAAAGGCTATTTCTAAAAAATGGGGCAATTCCAACTTTGCTAGTGCAATCTGCCACTTCTGAATCAGAGCCTGTAAGTATAGTTTATGATTTGCTAAAGTATTTGCTATTGACGGTTCAAATGTTGAGTTTTGTGCAGTGTAGAGTAACGCATGTTTGTCGTTCTTATGAGCAAAAGTGCAGAGATGGATTTAAGTTTACAGACATATAGTAGTATCCTCTGCGAATGTAAACAAAGCGAAGGTAAACTTTTCTGTTTTTGGTACACCGTTGTCGTGTAAATGTACCCTTCCCTTAATCCAAATTTTCGTTGACAGGTAAATAACTGCTTTATGAGAGCATCGCACCGTCACCATCTAGCTGTCAGAAAAACTATAACCCAGCTGAAATGATTACTATCGGAACTAAAACATGATAGATTACGCAAGAAAGCTTAATTAAACATACAAAAATACATCAATAATTCTCTAAATATACTAACTTTAGACTAATGAGCATTGTTTTTATAGCACTTGACAGGACTCACAGGACAGCTTGCATGACTGAACGGGAATGTGTTTATTCCTTATACATTGAACAAGAACTAGAACAAAGGCCTTTCCACATGACTTTGCTAAAGTTGAATCGGATTTATATTTGCATGTTATAAAACTATCTTTACATTATATAGTGATTTGCTACTTAAATAATCTAAGAGTATAGGGAGGACCGACACTGCAGACACTATCTTTAAAAGCCCTTGCTCTCTCTCTATCACTGATACAAAATGACAGCTGTCAATCATCAGCATAAATAAACCAGCAAGTCAAGTGGAACAAGAACTGTGTTAGTTTGTTTTGAAGGCTAATTCTCTGTGACAACCTCTTTCTTTATGCCTAATCCACAGAGTGCACTTTCAAGTTGGAAATGAGAGCATTTTTGTAATGTGTGCAGACTGAAACACGTTTAGTGGTTAAGCAGCACAAAAGGGCATCAAATTGGCAGCGCAAAAGAGCTGATGTACCTACCGGGCACTACCATCCTGATAGTTAGGATACAATTTCAGCATATGTCCTTGTGCATGTCATTTAATCATTATGTTATGCATCATAATGCATCCATCAGCTGAAGAGCTTATTAATGGGTCCAGTTGGTCCTGATGTGTCTCCTGTCCCCAAAGATCAGAGCAGATTATCACTACTATTCTACCATAATCTGATGTGAACAGCTGCCTGGGGGCAGAGACCTGCAAACACACCAGCCAGTTAAGAGAGGGAGAGAGAAAAAAGAGCAATGGAGAGTTAGAAAGTGAAAGACAGAGAGATGGGAGGGTAAATTGGAGAGGAGAGATCAGAAACTATAAGAGAAAAGCTTTAGTGGGGCCCTTTGCATGCAGTGACAGTACAGACGGCAGTAGGGTGTCCTCGGGGCTGCTGTGATCGCGAACCTCTATCAGTAAATTACACTCTGAGGTCATGAATAAAATGTCTATAAAACTAAAGGGATTCTGGATTTTGTTGAAGTTCGTTCTGCCACAGCCTCTGACAGCAGTCAGCACAACTGCACTTACACTCTGCCAAGACTGATTTCACCCTTCAACCGTGCTTTCATTTGCCTAAGCTTTCACCTTCTCCTGGAAAACGTGTCTTATTACTTCCAGAGCAAACCCCTAACGACGGCTTAGAGACACAACACCTCTGAAACACACACACACACACACACACACACGCACGCAGACAAACAGACACAAAAATACTGTCTGTCTTCCGTTGAACGTCAGCCATTGGCTATGCTGCTGGAACACAGGACTTGCCAAAAAAATGCTCTGCATAATTTATTGGAAGATTGTTAGATCTTTGTCCATATTGATGTTATATTCATAGCATGAGCTTTGAAAAAGTCTCGACATAACCGCCCTGATCCAAAACAAAAGGCTCAAACTTCTCAGAAGAAACCATACGGAAAGCAGAGACTCTCTGAATCAAGAGAAATTGGTCTTTCTGGGTTCAGAATCTCCGTATTCAAAGCAAAATCAATCACTCTTGAGGATCAAAGCTTTATCGCACACCTGAATGTAATTTGTTTTGGCACCTACACACAAAGACATCTGTGCATACGTGCCTGTCATTTAGAAGACACTTTTATCAAGAGGACAGTCCCTCTGAAGCATACTAGTCTCTTGCTCAAGGGTACTGAAACCTTTTCTTTCTTTCTTTCTTTCATCCATCCATCCATCCATCCATCCTATAGTAAACACAAAAACAAAAACCTAATTTACATAATCACAATATATTTTTTGTGCACATTTTTTTACAATCAATCAATCAATCAATCAATCAATGGGACAGTCCCTCTGAAGCAACCTAGTCTCTTGCTCAAGGGTACTGACATATTTTCTTCCTTCCTTCCAATACACAATAATTTTTTGTGAATATTTTTTTAAATCAATCCATCCATTCATCCATCTATCGTTTTACATTCTATGTTCTATATTGTATCTATCTATCTGTTCCTTAAAGCATCGCTTTCTTTTGCATTGGATTCAGGAGCTGGATGTTAGAGATCTCCATTCTTGATTTTCAGCTTTAATCAGAACGCCATTGAAAGGTAACAGCAGGAAATCAACCACCCCGTTTCTCAATGGTACACTTACAAAGACAGGACCGGACTGTGCAATGGAACAATGCTTTTAAAGAAGAGAAAGCATCCCAAAAAACAAATCAAACATTTGCATGGGGTGTAATTGCATGTATAACAGGTTACGCAGGTGCACCACCTGTCTGACAGACTGCAGAGAACAATGTGAGATGCATCTAAAAACAAGAAAACAAAAGATGTCTAGTGGGGACGAGGATGCTGTCCTGGCATGGCACTCATTCTTTATACATCTGCCCAGACAAGACAATAGCAACAACAAAAATGAAGGTTTGATGCAAGCTGTGAGCGCTGTGCCATACAAAGCTAAACGCCTCAGTCCAAATAGGTCTTTAATTTCCAATTTGAGTTTCAATGAAGTTTTGTCAGCCAATGCAATCCAGGTATGACCCTCTTTCTTATTTGAAACATGTTTTTTTGTCCATACACGGAAAGTCAGGTCCAATGTTGATTTGGAACAGTTCAAAAACAGTTTGTTCCACAGAAGAAGAAAAAAGTCATGCAGGTTTGGAACAAGATTAGGGTGAGTAAAGAATGAAAATGTTCCTTTTTTGGGAGAACTTTTTAATAGTCACTATATTGGACATCAGACAAATAAGAGCAGCATTGCATTGGCTGACAACACTTCACTGATACTCAAATTGGAAATTAAAACCCTTTGTACTGAGGTGCTAATGTATGGTACAGAGCTCACAGCTTGCATCAAACCTTAATTTTTTTTGTTGCTATTGAAATCATTTTCATTTTTTTAGACAAACTATATAATTGAGGCCAGCTGTGGCATTGACCGACCTGCCATGTCGCATTTACAGTCAGAAAGTGTACTTCCACAACAACCCCATATTGTATTTATCCACAGCATGGCTACATCTGTATGACAGAAATGACCACTAGAGGGCGACTCAGAGGGTGATAATGGAACACCCTTGTAATTTGCAACCTTGTATGTGCACCTCCCACTGTGCAGCCAGTGTCCCAGTTTCAGAACCATGGACAACTGCCCATTGAATTCAGCAGTTTTCTGTTCAGGACCATAAAGTGCTTTCTATTACTATATGTCCTTCTGTTCAGCACCTCAGACAGCTCTCCACCATTCTCCCTCTCTTACAGACTAAGAGCCTCTTACTTCGACCAAGAGAATAAGTGAATTGAGCTCAGGAGAGAAATATGGTCTATCTCCAGGGTTACACAACATCCACTCAAGCCCCAAACAACATTCTGTGGGGGCAAGAGACACATTGACCTTCTCTTAACCAATTTCTTCAATAAATCTGTGGTATATTTAGAGTGTCGTCTTTACCTATTCAATAAAGTATTTAGCAGAATTGCTGTCCATGTGCCAGCAGTTTAGTCTCTGTTGTGAGAAGGAGAACCATCAGCTGATCCACTGAAAGCCAGCATTAACAAAATAAACTGATCCTCTAAGATGGACTCGGGTCAAAGTTCTATCGGATCCACAGAAAACCTCCCAAGGGTTGTGGAGAGAAGTATAGTGCTAACATTCACATGACAGGACTGTTTCCTGACTATGTGACCACTGTGTGAACCCTAGATTGATGGGGAACCATTACATTGTTTTGGCTGGAAGAGATGACAGGAAAAAGGTTCTGTATTATGTAGGGCAGAACTTAATTTTTACCATTGAGAATTGATTGGATCGTTGGATCATTGTTGTTTGCTAATTGATGCGATGTTGTGTGAGTGAAATGTTGCTAGAAGGTAGGGATTATTGTCCTCAGGGAGGGGACGTAAATGTTTTTGATTACAGATTATGAGGGCACTTGAACTTGAAAATAAAATGTTGTGCATGGATAAATCAATGCAATGGACAGATAATATTCCAGGCAATATTCCATAAAAAAAGAAAGAATGATCAAGTTTGATTTCATGGTGACTTTAAGAGAACGAATCAAAGAGATACAAAGGATTGGTTTGCATTGGTTAGACTTTTTTTACAAACAACGATTTGCCAATGAGTCTCTACGGGTTAACTTTCACAAGTAAACTTCCAATGAAGCTTCAGCTTGTAAACAAATAAGTCACTCCTTTAATATGTTTATTAAAGTTTAAGTGCCTGATCATACTTCTGAAAGTATGGTATACCCTTTTATAGAAGACAGGTATATTCACTATTCATATTAAAGGTTTCAGAAGCTGAAAATGACCCAAACAGCATTTGTCTATTAGTTCATTTACCGGTCAAAAACAATTGAGACCATATTCTAGCATTGGCTACACGTTTTAGAACGTTCCTGGTTTTTTATCTTTGCACTTATTGAGTCGTTGAGATTGCAGTTGATGATAAACAATATATTTATTTGAGTAAGTTTGAGAAGCATTCATATGGCTCAAACAGTAGAGCAGGGCACTAACAATACCAGAATCTGATTCCCAGGGAATGCATGAACTTGTCCTTGAATGCAATGTAAATCACTTTGGATAAAAGCACCTGTCAAATACATAAATGTAAATGCAAAAATCATCCGAAGCATTTCAGCAAAACCAATGCTCACATCTTTGTGAACTGACATTGCTGGAAGCAGAAAAACTCAATCATTATTAGACACATACTGTATGTGCTTTTTGCATTAGTGCAAAAAATACATACATGCTTTGTCACTGGGAGGGTGTTTATGGAAGAAATGGTTCAGTGCTCTTTAGTAGGTAGACTGTTGAATACAGGTGTATGTTAAAACATTACACCATTCACTAATGCTTGCATGTGACTCGCACACGTGCGTGCGTCGGGACGGCTGGTTTGAAGATGATTAGATCAGTGGATTCGCTTTTCCTGACAAACACAGTCTGACGGGCATACAAACAGGTTTGTGTCTGTCAGTAAACAAATCATCTATGCTATTCAACACATGCACACACGCACACACACACACACACACACACACACACACACACACACACACACACACACACACACACACACACACACACACACACACACACACACACACACACACACACACACACACACACACACACACACACACACACACACACACACACACACCACCAGGGATTAAGAGATGGCAGAAATACTTAAACAGAAATGACAGGGGCCAAATGATTTTGACCCCCACCCCACACACACGGATCTGAAACACTCACATGATCACACAGACAAATACACACATACACACACACACAACAAAACATACTTTGCCTCAGGCAAATGACTTGTACGACAATAATTTAAAGGATAAAGGTTCAAAGCGAGACAAGCCTGTTATAGGCTTTGACATGTGCATGCTTGACATATCTGCTAAAAAAAACCCAACAAAACAATGCAACCTGTATTCACTTGACAGCCTCAAAGGAGCATTTTTCTGTACTTTAGATCTGAAAAGCTCTTCACATTGCTTTTCCACTTTGTTTATATATTGCTCACTCAATTAAAGTTTAATTAACTCACCACAACACCATTCACTGACCTTTCATTATACTGCCCCCTGCCCACTTCTCTTCTCTCCTCCCTTCATGCTGTTTGGTTTCTTTTTGTGCCTAAATGTTCCCTCCGTTTCAGTTCTGCATCCTACAGCCGGTAGGGTTAGCAGAGCTGGCACCAGGGACTGGACACATGGGGCGAGAGAGAAAGAGTTAGTGCTCAGCGGTCTTCTGGTCCACTCAATACAAAATGTTCATCCAAATAGAGACCCTGCTTTCCCATTCAGGTTGAGCTTTAGTCGAACATTTCTCACCATCAGTAGCTGGAAGAAGAAGAAGAAAAAAAACTCCCCACCTCCACATTGCATGCGATTCCTCTATATTTCACTATTACATAACTACATACATAACACAACTACATACATAAACAAAAAGACTTAGAAATCTAAACTATATTACTGAAGGTCTCTCAGACACAATGGTTTTCATACTAAAACAATAATATTAATGATACATTACCTCTAAACCTAACCTCACACAAACCTGTTGACATTTGAAGCAAATCATGATTTGGTAAAATATGAACTTTTCAAGTAACAATGACAACTTTAAAATCCTCACAGGTCCGTTTTTGACTTGTTGCACTATATTTATAGGACATTTTCTACAGTTTGTCCCTTACAAGTATAGCCAAACCTGTACACACATATAAACAAAATTAAAATTGGGTGTTTCTTAAACTTTGGCACTTTCATATCCGAAGGGGTTGGTTTAAAAAAAAAAAAAAAAGTATATATATATATATATATATATATATATATATATATATATATATATATATATATATATATATATATATAAAGCTATGACAAAGACTAAAATAAACAAACCATTTAAATATTTTTGTCCGAAAAATATTTATCAATTTATAAACAATACAAAACATAATTTTTGTAGGAATGCAAGATATATCACGATATAGGCTATATTGTCATAAAGGCTACACAAAATTATAATGAGAGAACATCATTATATTTGTGTTTGGGAAATGGCTTTTAATAATGAGACTTTTGTTTTGTAATCAGGCTCTCAACATTATAAAAAACTTTGGATTTAGATTTATCAGTCAATATATCGGTTATCGGCTTTAAAATAATAATATTTTATAATTATAATAATAATATGAAAAACTTATAATATTTGCAAAAAAATCAGTGCATCCCTAATGCATCCCTAATTTTTTCAAAAGTTGTGCTGTTACCAGGAGACAACAGTTTGAGTTAAGAGCATACTTGAGATGAAATGATGTGAAGAAAATAAAACAAATCACAATGACAAAAAATATAAGTAAATATCAACGTTTTCATTCTGCGTCACTTTCCAATCCATCTGTAATTTTGCACAATTATTAAGAAATATTTTAATTGTATTTAGAAAACAAAAAATAGCCAAAAATGATTATTTGCAATACCTTTATTTAAAAAAGTTAAAATAAAAATTTCCACCACTATATATATACTTTTTTTTTGTGATGGGAAGGACAGTGGTGAACATTTTGAAATCAAACTATGAGTCAAATATATTGTAAGAGAGTTCATATTCTAAAAGTCCACAATGCCTATAGCTGAAGAAACTCAGTTATGGGATTGAAGGATGACACATGTTGAATAATTAATGTGTTATTTTTGAAACTCATCTTCAGCTTTTCTCTCCAGGTGACACAAAGTGGGTATAATGTTACAAAGCCAAGGTTTAATCCCAGAATTAAAGCTTAATCCATTCTCACACCGGTAGTTTACCTTCCATCATTAGAGAGAAGGAGAGAAATGATGAAAGTATAATGACAGATTTCTCTGAATGTTGAACAATTGCATCAGGGTATATGAATGTTGGTCAACTGACACATCACGCCGCCTTATCAAAAGTCACACTCTCACCCACTTAAGAACCTTGCTAGGTTCAGATGTACCTCTCAGCAGTATATCATTTTAAGTTGGCTTATCCGTGAGCGTGTATGTGCGATTGCTGCTGTAGAAGACGGCACCAGCAGAGATCTATTTGTCAGATTAAGGCTAGACCTGAGCTAAACTTCACGCTAATGGCGACTCGGGCTCTCAAATCCTCCAGAGTTTGAGAGCGGTCTTCAGAGAGAGCGGCATTCTGTCTGTTGGAAGTGAGCTTTGAGTTAAAATACGGCATGCGCTGAACACACACACACACAGACAGGAAACTTTCTTCCATAAACTTCCACAGAGCCAAACTTCAGCCATCTGTCGATCATAACATATCCTAATTATTTAACTCTTCCACTCAAATCTGCTCTCTCTCTCCCTCTCTCTCTCTCTCTCCCTCCCTCCCTCCATCTGCTGGGTGAGAAACTGATGTCTATAGACAACCGGTGATCAAACATGTCCTTTTATTGCATGTCTCAAATCAGTTCAGATGACATGTGCTTGCTCACTAACTCCCTCATCATTGCTTCCACATTTATTTTTACAACTTTATTTCTGTAAATGTGCCATGGCTCAATTCAGGATTTCATCATAAATCTGTAAAAATGTAATGTCAAACTTGGATGGGGTGAATTTGCTGAAAACACCTCACCAAATCTTCTTCATATGCCGGTAGAAAAACAATACACATTGTTGTGCGTTTAGGAACTTAGCTTTATATCACTAGCAACATGATTCGATTTTAATGTGAAGCAGCTGTTGGCAAACTCTGTGTTTTCAGCTACATGTCCCAATAATGGTCAATAACATTATTTGTGCACTATATTGTCAATTGATTTTATGCTAAAGCTTGAGTTACAAACAAGCATCTGCTAAATATAAGTGCAGTAAAAACATCAAAGTAACTGTTAAGTGGTAAAAAAGAAGCAAAACATGGGGGACAGCAGAAATCATCATAACCCTTTTTTGCTCATTTATCCAGAATATAATTAGCTTAAATCTTTTAAATTTGAGCTCATTTTAACGGTCATCACCCATGACGATTAAATTAATAACTTCATCAAGTAGCATACAATTCATCTAGAAGTTCACTAAGGCCAATGTTACATTCATAACACTGTACAATATAATCAAAATGGGGGGATTGTGATAAATATAACAAAAGGAAAAGGTTTTTATATATTTGTGTACATGATATTGTTAGTCAATATGAAACAAATTATTTCGAAGTGAACTTTAGGCCCCAAAAGGTTACGTTTTAAATGCAAAAGAGCAGTTAAATCTACTCCACATCTACAGTACATTTTAATATCAACAGTTATTATAGCATGGGCTATTATGCATGCTGGGTTTCAGTTCCAGCAGAACAATAACACTCAAAGACCAACATGTCTTGCTGGTTTAGAGGAAACATACACTCTTAGAGACATGAACAAGGGATGTTTTTTGTGCCCCCGATTCGATCCCGGCCATTTGATGTTGAGTATCTGCCAATACTGAGTCCTGATCTGGTTTTAGTATTTTCCAGTGCTTGGTGCACACTTCAAGTACATTAAAGTTATTAAAACAAATCACATGTACAGGGATGTACCGAGCTCCTCAAGGGAAGGGGTTCAAATATAAAATAGGGGCATCTATCACAAAAGACTAATTCCAATATAACAAGTACTATAGGGCTTATATGTAGGCCTATAATCACGATTATTTTGATCAATATTGAAATCATGATAATCTAACATGATTCGTGGTGGGTGATATGATCAACAGAACCTTATTTCTCAATATGAGTCATTTTAGATTTCACAATTATCGATACCAGTTAATACCACAAGACAAAATGAATACTATATATATAAGTTCTCAAACAATTATAAAAGACAAGTAAACAGTCAGGAATATAATAAGAACAAATAAACTAATTACAAACCAAAGCTTGACCATTTTAGCTTGACCGTGTTTTGCTCCGTCTCAGATCACATGCACAGGATAAGGGTCAGTTTTTTTTCACGGCTTTATAATTCACTTTTAATAATTATTTTTAATATGAAGCACATCCTGCAGTGTAGCAACAGTAGACTGCAATCACGTTAAATTATTTGGCTGATTTGGAGGTTAAGTTTGGGCCAGGCCTGTTTCAATGGGGGTCCTTTTCTATAAAATGAAAATGTCTTTAGTTTCTGCTACGTTTGTGCTGATTTGTACCGTTAAAAAGAACATTGTATCCATTTCCGTTTTTTTAGAAATAACAAATATAATTCTGGACATTGACGTCACTCTCCAGCCCATGCAGTTTAAATTGCTCCAAACCGACTCCATTTGTTTGTGCTCGATTTGTGCCGTTAATATGTAGCCTATTTATTTGCCCTCCTTAGAAATAACAAATATAATTCGAGGCATCCTCCAACCCAGCGTTTCTCATCACGCACATTGTGCCTGGTGGAGTTCTCGGACGAGTTAGGTGGCTCATCTCACGGTGAGCTTAATTTCTCATTCGGGGCTCCGCGTATATCGATAGCAGCATTGGAGGGTGGGCTAGTGCCTTCTGACGCAGAAGACTCGGTGGGACATAGTGATAAGATAACCATAGCATGGAACAAAAATATGACAAAATAGATATGCATTAAGCAATGTAAATGCAGACTAATAGATTAAGCCTAACAGAAAAGTATTCAAATATTTGTATAAGTAGCTTATGTTTGACATTCTACTCCAATTATTTGTAAAAGTAATGACTTGTAAATAAATAATCATAAATGTCTCACTGTACATTGCTATTCTTGTTTACAAATTACATCTGCACTTTACTAGAGCATCCTCACTAATTTCAGAAGCACCCTCAGTGATTTGATTCTGGAACAAGGCCTTGGGCGTTTAGGGAAGAACGAAGGATCCCTCACTGCTGTTATGGAAAGAAAGGCGTTCAAAACGGAATGTAGGCCTACCAAAATAATACTTTTACCTTGATTATCTTATTTTCATAACCGTTGGAAGCCAAAATCTAAAAGAAATTAAGATTAATCGAACAGCCCTATACAGTATAAAGACATTAGTAGATGTAAACATCTGTTATAATGGTAGACATCGTAAATTATTAATATGGGAGTAGGCTATAAGCTTCAATTTTTTTTTTAACATGTAGATATATTTTTTAAAAAGTAAATTAAAGGTTCTCTAAGCGATCCTGGGTGACGTCACTTCTTGTTGACGTTCGAACTATGTCAAACAAAACGGAGGCTAGCTAGACCCTCCCTCCTTCTCATCCGCGCAATAACCCCCCAAACCCCACCCCACATCATTCTTGTCGGTTATTGGCTGCTTGTCGGTTATTGTTATGTTTCGTGGTGCGGGTTAGTCCAGTTTGTTTTTGCTGCTGTTTGTGGAGCCTGGGGTGTCTACAGAGACCGCGTTTTTTTAGAGTGTGTTCAGGAGACAGACAGCTAGCGGATAGTGAGGAGATATTTGCTGTATGTGACAAAAAAAAGTTTGGCCTAAAAAATGCGTGACATCGCTTAGAGCACCTTTAATAGTGGATATAAGGTTAGAAAGCAAGCTTGCGGTGTCAGAATGAATGTCAGGGTGCTTTCACACCTGCCTCATTTAGTACGGTTGAATCGCACTAGAGTCCATTGTCTATCCCTGGCCAAGGAGTGATGTGTATGTTGTCACGTGACTGCATTTTAGTTCGTTTCATCAACTCAAAATTCGGACCAGAGCAATCAGTGTGGTGTGAAAAGGAACCAAAACGCCTGAAAATGCACGTACGTCTCAGACAGTCTGACGGCAGAAAAAATACGGTAAACAAATGACTTGAGCGATTCGTTACAAAAGAGCGCATCACATGGTAAACACAAAAGCTCGAACATGTGAGACTCGCAAGAGCAGAATTCATTGGCTTTCCGTCATTGGCGGAATTTTTTTTTTATTGACCGAGGGTGATCTGATTGTAACTTGTGACTGAGGCGCTAGTAAGCTGAGACTTATTGCACAAAGCTTATTGCGATTTATTGAACCAATATTCATGATGAAACCTGAAAAGTGACCCACAGTCTCTGTTCAACTTTCTCTTCATAAATAAATTAATGCACAATCTAGCTTATATGCTTGTATGCTTGAAAATGAGAACAAAAATAGAGCCTATTAAATGGATTATCATTAAAGGGGTGGTAAAATACCCTTTTCACAAGATGTAAAATAAATCTCTGATGTCCCCAGAGTGTGTGTGTGAAGTTTTAGCACAAAATACCACACAGACATATTTTATATAGCATGTTAAAGTTGTCACTTTTTGAGGGTTTGCAAAAAACGCACCGTTTTGTGCCTGGCCCTTTAAATGCAAATGAGCTGCTGCAGAGGGCGGGGTTTCAAGAGCTTGTGTGTGTGTGTGTTAGCAGCTGTGATTACCTCACGCAGACACTAAAATGACAGAAACTGTTCTGCCTTTAATGTTAAAACAGAGTCAGACAAAGATGGAGAGACTCAAGAAGAAGTGACAACATGTAGAATGCAACAGGACGTCTCTGAATTGTTAATTTATAAATTTATGTTGCTGATGTGGAGTTAACTATCTTCAATTAGCATATTCTGTCATGGTAATCTATCGCTCGTATAGGAACTGTTGTGAAATGACAGAGTGACTTTCTATTGCATGTGAAAAGACGGAAGCTAAAGTTTGAGCTGACTCACATATACTCTTATACAACAACTTTTCCTCTTCTCAACATGGACTGCGTGTTCCCGGGTGCGGGGTATATGTAAATTTTAGGGTAGGTGATGTCACTAACCCGGGAGGAATGTCGTGTAGTCCCTACCAGCCGTTTGTTGTAGTCCTTTTCTTTAAAAGCAAATATCTTCCTTTGCTTTAAACTTTAAGCGTTGTAACTTTGCAGATGTTGTTTATGCTCAAAGAGCAACATTACACACTACCTAAAGTTAGAAAAGTGAAATCATACCTAACCACCCCTTTAAAATATAAAAATAAAAATTACAGGCAATAATAGATTATGACGGAATTTTTAAGACCCCGTCCGTCAAAATACAATGCGGAAGTCTAACGCAACCTCAAGTGACAGCGGAGTAAAAAACGATCGAGCTTATGATAGCTGATGCTGATCAGTTGAAAAAAATTCTTAATTGGAACCCGATACGATCTTTGAGATCAGCTCGGGACTTCCCTAGACATGACCATTTAAAGGGATAGTTTACCCAAAAAATGGAAATTCTGTCATCATTTATTCACCCTCAAGTTGTACCAAACCTGTATGAGTTTCTTTCCTCTGTTGAACCCAAAAGAATAAATTTTGAAGAATGTTGGTAACCAGACAGTTGACCACAGCCATTGATTCCCATAGTAGGAAAGAAAATACAACATTCTTCAAAATATCTTCTTTTGTGTTCAACTCATACAGGTTTGGAACAACTTGAGGGTAAATGAACAATGACAGAATTTTCTTTCTTTTTTTGGGGGGTGACCTATCCCTTTAAGAAATTTGTGTAATATATTTTCTTTAAATCAGGCCATAAATCAAGAAAACATGAAACTTTTAAAGGTGCCATGTGTAATTGTCTGGCAAAAAAAATCAAGTCATACTCCACATTCCATACCAGATGGGGGCAGTATACCTCACATATCAAAATATGTGATGTAGGATATGGTATTTTATAAATCACACACTATAAATATGATAAAGAAGCAGAAACAGATAGTTGCAGTAAAGTAATATATTTTAATAAGTTGAAGAAACAATAATGATTTGTGACACACACACACACACACACTCGATTTGCGCATCGCCATCATGTGTGTATTACAGGTAACGTTATTACATTGCTTCCTGATATCACGTGCGCAAACACAAATAACCTATATTTATATATATATATATATACTACAGGGCCGTTGAATGCTTGTATCTGATAACCGTGTCCGTGAAGCTCTTGTAATTATTACTTTACCCAACCTCTCCATGTCGAGTGATGCAGTAAACATCAGACAGCGCACGTGAACCGATCATCTCTACTATAGTAAAAAAAACACGAACACTGTTGAAAGATACAGTAGGCTACAAATTACCTGTTCGCGCCACAAATTGTTCTCCGTCCTTAGCGACCGAGTCATTGAATGTGAAACAGCGGCTGCTGTCGTCAGCGAGCAGCACTCTTCAGACAACGAGGGCGCGCGCGCCGTGTTGATACCTCCGTTTCAGTTTCTCCAACCCGCGCAGTGCGGCGGTCAGAACACGGAGACCATTCTGCCCCTAGCTATGCGTGCGAAAGCATGGGGAGCGATCCCGGGCGTGTCAGAATGGGTGCTGAACGTTGTAAAACAGGGCTATGCGCTGCAGTTCGCTCGCCGTCCCCCGCGCTTTCGAGCCCGGACCCTGACGAGCGGTCCTTTTCTTATCTGATCTGATTTCTGCTTCAGAGCGCGGTGGTTGTAGGGGTCTCTTGCCAAAGGCTTCAGCCATCCTTCCGCTCTCTTCCCTGAATTGAAATGAAGTAGTGGGCTGTACTTTCCACACGATAGACATCAGGTTCAAGTCTATGGTTCAAGTACGCCCACAAGCCGTGCGAGTTATTCGTGTATTGCAGGTTGGCTGGTGGTTATGTGCCCCGCATACCGCCTCCCATGGCCGAAACTGGTATTACGACACCTGTCGGGCCGTGGCTAGTAATGCTAATGCTAATTAAGGTTGATATCTCTGCAGCACTATAACTTGACATTTTTTTAATGACATCATCGCCCTTATTTCTTCTCATTCTTTTGATGCGTGTAGCTCATTTTTTGGATATTTTTACTTCAATTTTTACACATGGCACCTTTAAAGGTGAGATAACAATTCTAAATAAATAAATATATATTATTATGGAAGATTAAATACAAGATAAGCTCTATTACCTAAATCTGTGGTGTGTTGCCAATTGAAACAAAATTTTGATAATTGTTAATAAATACTGTAAAGGAGGAAAATATTCCTTTAAACAGGTTCTTGGATTCATTGTAATGTGCAAAGCAACACAGCTTGATAGCCTAGAAAGTAGTCTCATCAATAAATAAACAGCAAGATCAGTGTTACTATTCCCTCTCCTATAAGGAGACTACAGCCATCCAGAAAACATTTCAGCCCAACAAGTGGGATCACATTGAAAAGCTCCATTGATGTGTGATGTACAAGAAATCTGCGCACAGCAACGTTCAAGGCCTTTAAAAAGTAGACTTGAGACTATGTCTCCTGAAAGAGGCAAAACAATAAAAGGCTTAGTCGCACGAGATCTGATGTGGTATGAAAAGCGACTTTATGATTTTACAAATTTCATTTACGGACCAAACAGAAGATAAAACAAATTCATGTTTTGAGAGCCTGTTTATATCACACATGCGCGCACACACGCATTCTCCCTCACTTTCTCTCAGCAGCTCATCATCCGGGCTTTGATTTCCCGCTGTTACTGTGGCATTTGTTTCCATGGTTACCAAAAACACTCAAACTGAGGTACAGAGTCTTTCGAAAAAAGCAAACAGTTGTCACCAACCAACTGTGCACGCTCACACACGCACGCACACATTCCCCCTTCCACATGAGTGTGTTCATTTGATTTTGAGATAGGCGAGTGCATTTTAATTTAAAAGTTAGTTTCAGAATTGTATATATATATATATATATATATATATATTTATTTATATAATTGTTTTTGAAACATTGGGTTTGAAGGGCTGTTTACACCGTTTTCAACAAAAAACTTAAAACTTTTTATGTGTTTTGGCCGTTCATTTACATGACAACAGCGTTTTTGGTGCCTGAAAACGGGTATCAAAGAGCAAGTTTTTGAAAGGGGTCTCCATGTAAATAACAAAAACGTGAATCTGTGAAAACGATGACATCATACACATGTGTATTACGTATTCAATCTATAGTGTATTATCGTCATCTAATGGCCTGGCAGCAGAATATAGCGTTTTTAGTTGTTTTCGTGGATCCGTGTGAATATAGCCTGGTCCTACCAGACTCTCGAACATTTCATTTGTACAGAGAGTCTGGCAAGCGTTAACTTCCTTGAAGGTGGGTACTCGGTTGAAGTTTAAACTACTGCATCTGCCCAGAGCCACTCTGGATCTGCCATAACCAATCGCTAACATTTGGTCGGGAGTCTCACGACGCATGTCAACTCAAACTAACGCACGACCTCAACGTCATCGTTCTCAACCACTCCCTCTGTTCGCTGATTGGACCGGTAAAAAATTGATCGGAGAAAACCCAAGAATATACCGCAAGCCCAGACGTAGTACTGAAGGAAAATGAAAATTGAGCGGAAGTACGTAGGAGGGCGGAGCCATGCAGGCTAGTGTGAATGGGGATCGTTTTAACAATGGTGTCGCCTGTACGCAGAAAACTCAAAGGAAAAACTTCTCAGTTTTAAGCATATCGTTGTCGTGAAAACGTACCCTTAGTTTAGTTTAACCAAAACCTTTTCTGTTGCAACCATTCGACAACATAAATTGACTCCAACACCGTAAAGGACAAGTTTACTCAAAAATGAAAGTCATTTACTCTCATGTTTTTCAAAACTCACATTATTTTCTTTTTCCTGGAACATGATGACATTAATGCCGAAGCTGCTCTTTTTAATACAATGCAATGAAATGGTGAACAAAGCTACAAAAAGCAGGACTTCACTTTTTTTATGTTTATGATGGTTATAGAATAATTTTCCATTCTTTTAAAATCTTCACAGCCTCTGCATCCAATTCACTTGCATTGTATAGAAAAAAAGCAGTGTGAATATTCGCACTGGACCAACATGATGAAGGTTTTTTCATTTGTGGGTGTACGATCTCTGTAATTCCTATTGGACAATTGATATTTACTCACATATGCACTTACGTACTTATTTACTCGGGTAACCCTGAAGATCTTCTTAATGACATGCTCATTGATTTGTACTCTCAGTCCACCGTATTCTTTTCACCGGCTGCCCCTAAGCATCGCCATGGGAACGGCATGCCGGGAACGGCTCACACTGTTTCTCTCAATGTACCTGTAAACGTATAGGGTATTATTTGCCATTGACCTGTGACTCACGCCAGGTCCTTATACTGATAAGTCTGATGTATTCAACCAACTTTACCATGAAATAGTCTTTTGCAACAGAATTTGTTCTGAAAAGGTTCTGTAGATGATGGCTTTTCTTAGTATTCCATATGAATCCTCTTCCAATCTTTGGCATTTGTCTCTTATATACACAATATATACAGGCTATTCATTTTCTTGTGTATTGTTTCTATGTCTTGATCACACGTTCTTACAACGCATGCGTTTTGTTATCTACATAGGTTTGGTGAATTTAGATGGATCGGTTGGGTGTTTATGAACTTTTAGAGACTTTGCAACTGTTTAACTGAGTTTTTGTGTAATTTGAATATATTTCAATCAGCTCCCTCATTTAATGCTGCAATTAACAATGAATGAAGTTTAATGACTTTAATCACTATTTTCGTAAATGAATACTAATTTGACAGCTCTGCTACCTGGGGATTGTGTGAACAATTGTGCGCGCATGTATGTACTAGTTTGTGTGAGAATAAGTTGTCCCCTGTGGTGTCCAAACAGAGTCTGCTTTGATAAATAACTGGAATTAATTATACAGCATATAGAAACAAGTGGTATAAATAGTGTCACAAGCACAACATTATATTTACTTTAAAACTATGTGAAGTTTACTGCACAGATCAAACGAATATGAAAGATAGATGCTCAACAATCAGGAAACCATCTGTTTTTTTTAGCTCTTTTGGTTTTAATTGATTAATGATTCAGATTTATTGAATGAATTCTGGGCATTTCCAAGCACAATGAGTCACTAACAGTATGAGCCAAACTTGATGATTTACACTCCACCATCACATTCTCTCGTCCTATATATTAGTCTCTCGTATCATCTCATCTCACACAGCTTTCTAAAGCGGGATACAGTGGAATATTGTTTTGATATTTTCATATCTTTGTATTTAATTCACATGGTTGCCATTTCAGCTGCTACATTTTCTCCTGTTGCTACATTTTTGCCTCATCCCTTAAAAACACTCTATATGTTTTAACACGATTTGAAGTTCTCCTACTTCGCCTGCCGGGTGTTTAACTCTTCAGAGAGAATAACAACTGTCTACTTTCATCATCCTAGGGACAAAATCATGTGGTGTGTGTTCTTTTTCCCCTTCAGAAGCGCTCCTCTTTAGCGATGGTTTTTCATACTGTAGGTGTGAGTAGGTGGTTCGTTTGAACCCTGAACATTAAACAGCTTCAACAAACATCCTGAACAACAATTCTAAAAATACACGATGGAACAGCAGTGCATCATTCATATGCACAAAACAGCAGGTGTTTAGTCTACTGCAGTTTCACGTAGATTAGGATTGAATGTCAGTAACCTTTTAGCCATTCCACACAATGTGCATGCAGGTAAATCTGACTTTCACACTTAGGGCCCTATCTTGCACCCAGCGCAATTGTCTTTGAACACCGACGCATGTATCATTCCTATTTTGCACCCGCGCACAGCGGACTTTTCCCTCCACAGACGCACGTCGGTAAATTAGGGAATGAACTTGCGCTCGCGGGGGAGGTTCAGCGCAAAGAGAAGGCGTGTTCCGGCGCAAAACTTCCATGGTGCTATTTTCCAGTTTTAGAAAGCAATTGCGCCATTGATCAGGAAAAAAACAGTCTAAAGACAGTGGCGCGTTGCGCGTTAGTGATATGGTATTTTAAGGGCGCGTGCTTGGCCATAATGTTAACGCGCATCCACTTTGATTCTCTAATATAAACAGATGCAGCAGTTTTCATTTTTGCAAATCATACATTATTACAAGGAAAAATATTAACACACGAGGGAAATCATTGTTGTGTCCGTGAAGATGTGAAAAAGATCTATCTAGATAAAAAAAAAAAAAAAAATCTAGATTAGGCTACACATTTACCCAAATTATACGCCTGTTTAACCGAACCTAATTTGGGTGGGTTTCTCCCATCATCCCCAATGTCACTTCTCTGTGTTTTACAGCCCTGACGAGAACGTCGGTTTCCTCGGCTGTGAACTGCTCCTGGCGTGCGCTGGCAAATCCGCCGTTATAATAGCAATCCGCCATGGAACAAGCGCGCCTGCTCTTAAAGGGAATGTGAGAGGACGCTCTGATTGGTTTATTTCACGTTACGCCCAAACCACACCTATGAATAATGAAGCTACTTCAGACCAACCCCTTTTACATTTGCGTCGGGCGCAAGAGTCATTTATCCCGCTGGGAAAATAGCAACAGCGCCGGGATCCGCCCACAAAGTTACTTGCGCTTTGCACTTTGACACTTGCGTTTCAGATCGTCAAAATAGGGCCCTTAGTGTCAGTGGCCACCGCAACGTCCAGTGCAGTGAAGCGTAGGGAAAATATTAAACAATTAAGACGTGTTACACGACAGGACAAAGCAATATTGATGCTATTCATCTTCATAATAAAGAAATTGAAAGCTTCTGAAACGCATTACAAAATGTTATCATTTAAAGTGTAACTTCGCCCATTATGGTGAAAATGTGACACTGGCAATAACTTTCGTACCTCCACATGACAGCGTTTTGCTTCGGGCGGTTGGGTAGGACAGTTTCTTTCAGTTTTCCCCCTACGTTTGGCCTAAAAAACCCTGTGTTTGTGGTCATCCAGTTTGAGATGTTGTCTACAATTATAATTCTTTGCAGCCTTTAGCCACTGCCTGAAATGCGCTGGATCCTTCACTAAATAACTAAATAACTCACTCCCACTAAACGTTAATTCATGCACGCAGGAACAATACAAGTCGACACCATTATGACAAAAAGTTTGCTAAGAAGTATTTCCTACTAAAGCAAGGCAGTATTTGTCTTTTTCTCAGTTCCAAGAATGCACAGAACGAACTTGCGTTCAGTTTTGACCAGTTTTGCCAGGCAACCTTGAAAGAACAAACTCAGAAGAATGCGAGGACACAGAACACACCTTTGTGAGAATTGAGATGTGCTGCGATCTAGTTGCTCAACTGACCGTTCCAGCATATTATAGCCGCCAATGCACAATAAATCCAACATAACATCACAAATGTCACAACCTATTAAAAGATTTATTTCATATTACTATAGATTTTACATCTTTTTATTTCACCGCATGGCAATAAAAATACTGCAGGCTTTCTTCAGGTTATCACTTCATTAAGATTAATCAAAACAAATGGACAAATGTTTACGAGCCGTCACATAATATTTGCGCGTTTGCAGCGGTAATCTCATGTGTAAAAACAAGAATTTTAAAGCTTTCTAATGGTTTGATTCTCTTAAGTTTGTTTCGATGCATCCTCAAAAAGAACACATCCGGACACATTCACACTTTCATGCGTCCTCTGTACGTGCATTATTGAGTATTGGAATTGAACTTCGACAGTTGATGATGATGTAGTACAAGGACACAAGATCGCGTAAGAAAGAACGCATATTAAGAAATGGCCTTTGACTCTGGTCAAGCGTATCCATAGCAGACTGGTGTGAGTGGCCTTGCCCAGTGCATTATGGGAGTTTAAGTTTTCCTACATATTTGGCAAAAGGGAAGACAACTGCCTTTTTCCCTCTGTTTTCTCTAGTCGGGTAACACTGATTAAAAAATAATTCACCTTTCTACTATACAGGCAGCCAAGTTCCATTGAAAGCTCTTTTTCTTGTTGCTAGCAATGACTAACCCTTTTATAAATCACTAAAATGTTATGTCTACTATAGTTAATAATGTATATAATATGTAATATACTATATTCTACTATAATGTCATTATTTGTGATCAACAGTGATTAGAAATATGACACTGTATTTCTTATTGACTATCTTAAAATTACTTTTTTTTCCTTACATACAATACAGTACTGTTGTCAATAAAATATTACCATAGTAACCACGATTTCTGCCAAAATGCCATGGTTACAGCAAATGTTGCAAGTACTTTAAAATAATTTCAAATGTATGTAGGAATTTCCTTTAAATATAAGATTGTTTATTCTAACAATAACTGTAGGTAAATGCCATTTTGGCAGATGCTATGTTTACCATGGTAAATTATTTATAAAAACATATTTCCAGGGGCTAATGTGAATATATACCAGAACAATCTCCTGCTGTAGCGTTGGACTCCTTTGAGTCCCTATTCTGTTTGTTCTGGCAGGAGTTTCTGCATTTGCTTCGGACAGCCTCAAGGTTCTGTTTGTGCTGTTTGGAATGAAAAGCCTTTCAAAAGGTTGATGATTCTGTACTGATAAATCCAAACCTGCTTATAAACGCGCACACACACGTCCAAACACATTGATATTAGCTTTAATTGCTGCGTGGGTTTGTTTGTTTATCATGGTAACCACTTCAACAAATATTGAAGGAATCAACAAGTCAAGATAATGGGCTAATTTACAAAATGGCGTGTTCAGCGCAACTGTGTGTGTGTGTGTGTGTGTGTAGAGAGAGAAAGGGGACAATCACATGATGCGGGGTGCCTGGCTCTAGCGTATTAATTATCTGATTTCTCTGGTTATAATAGCGCTGATTGAGAGACCCATTTGGACTAAAATACTCCCCCCCCCCCACCCTCTTACTCCATCTCTGTGTATCTCCTCTTTGTTTTTATCTCACTCACATGCTCATCTTGCTCTCCGTTTTCTGTGCGCTGCCAACAGATGTACCTGGGAAGCTGTTGTTATTGTGTCAAGCACTGAAATGAATATGCAAGCAGCTGAACCAAAAGAAATAAAAAATAAACATTGGCACAATTAACCAGTATTGTTATTGTTAACTAAAATGACTGAAAACCATTTTCGTCATTAGAAAAGCTGAAATAAATATAATTATAAGAAATACTTTTGTCAACATTTCTAAATACAAAAATTTCTATACTAAAGTATTAAAACATGTCCTCTACCCTTTTGTTTTCAGGCACGTGTTTGTCCATTCGTCCACAGGAACATGCATCCAAACATCCAAACGCAAACAGGTCTGTGTTGTGTGTTATGATTTCTATCTGAGCAGATGGTCTCAAAGCCTTCTGTACGATCTGTCCTAACAGTCTGTTCTTACTGTGAAGCCCCTCAATTCTTTCTCTCTCTCCCTCTCACACATACACACCCATTTGGGTTATCAAATGTTGTTTGGTTTGTGTGATTACGCTTGGTAAGCGGCAGGCTGTTGTGTAATTTTGTCTAATGTCAGAGCGCTGTGAGATGACAGAAGAATTCGCTCTTTCTCGCAGGGTGAGAAACACAAGCTAAATATTTCAACTGTCATATTTACACTCTGTCAAAGACGCTGAGTTTTTTTTTTTTTTTTTTAGCCATCCCCAAATTTACAGGCTTCAGAAATTAAAATGAGTGAACATCAATACTGATATAGCAAGTCACAGAATACACCCTCTCACAAATAGGGGCCGTATGTTGTGTAGGTTGAGGTGTGATTAAAGTCCGGGAGACACAGCATGAAACATTTCCACCCTTTACTGCAGGGAGAAAAACACATGAGACCCATCCATAGCAATGAAAAACGCACAAAAATAAACAAAATCGCAGAACAGATCGCAGAAAACACACATGAAATGTTACAGTTCTTCCCTGAAATAAATGCTAACGGGATAGTTCACCCTAAAATGCTCCCCCTCCTGTTATTCCAAACCTGTACTTTCTTCTGCAGAACACAAAAGTAGACAAGAAAGTCATACTGATTTGGAACAACATGAAGGCGAGGAAGAAATGTTGCCATTTGTGATCATGTGATCCTGGATGGTGATTCCTGATGATTCATTTCGAAAACTTTTTGTTTATTAATTTGGTAAGAATTTAGCAGATTGTGAAGTCCCAGAAAGTACAAAACCGCACCATAAAAACAGTTGTCCCCTATATTCGAAGCCTTCTGAAACCATTTGATAGTTTTGTGTGAGACAGACTGATATAATTTCTCACTGAAAATTTACTAAAACTTCAAGCTAGAAAACAGAAAAACAAAAGAAGATAAAAGAAAGATGGTGATTCACAAATCACCCAGTCAGCCAGCCAGGCAAAATATTCAGAATCAAATGTGAACGGTCTACTTTTGTGTTTCACAAGATAAAGAAAATCCTTCAGGACGATGGAACAATAAACGAGTAAATCATCAGAGTGTTTTCATTTGTCGGTGCACTATCCCTTTAAGTCTCATTGTCATTTATGTAGAAGTAACAATAACAGTCACAAATCCGTCCTCATCTGATTTGTCATGGCTACACAAACAAGCGCTACTTTGCAGCCAAATCTAGTTTGCGGCCAAACTGATGCAGCAACTAAATCAACATTGATTCAGCAAAATCAATTACAGATCCTTTTCAGTCTTGATGGTATAAGCTTTCAACTCAAATCTTTTCTACAGCGCAGTGCTGTTGTGTTCGTGACCACCTGTGTCGGCAGCAGTCTGATGATTGTTATTTCCTGTTGCCAGGTGATGCCGCCCGCCCGCCGTGTATCCTGACCTTTTCGCTGGAACCAGGGTTTTTTAAACGGATGTGAAATATATCTGTATATACAAGGCAGTGAAATTGTGAGTGTTGAAAAACAATGCAGAAACTTTTGACTGTTGCAACCGAACCCTGCTCTTATTCTACTGATAGCAGTAAAATTGGTACAGGTTTCCTAGAGCTATTGTATGGTTTCTTGGAGCTCGGTTTCCTGCCCTTTGTGACCTGCTGCAATATCGTGACTTCACAATATATGCGGTTCCTTTTAAGATGCTGTGGTAAGAAGCTGTCTGCCTCAAAATAAATGGAAATGGAAATGCGCAGACTTACAGTCGAAGACTTCCATCAGAATTCATCATCAGCGTTCTGCTCCTCCTGAATGCATCTCTTTCTCTCTGCTCTTCTATGTTTTCCAAATCTTTTGTGTTCCCTATTGTATTGCCAGAGATAATTCAAGGGCAGATTAACATGTTTGCACACAGACACACAGACAAACAAACAAAGGTTAAAGATGTGATAAAATGATGTATCGACTGTCACTGCCCACATCGACAAAATTATCTCTAACTTCATCAGTACAATCATTCACTCACTCACATGCGCACACACACACGCGCACACACACACACGCACACACACACACTGGCTCTCCATAGACATAATGATTTTTATACTGTATAAACTGTATATTATAACCCCTAACCCTAAACACAAACCTCACAGAAAACTTTCTTAATTTTGACATTAAAAAATAAAAAATAAAGGGGGATCAAAAATAATGTCCCCACAAGATAAATGTCTGGAATTACTATCCTAGTGGGGACATTTTTTCCCTGTAGGGAATACCTGAAGAATATAAGAATGGATTTCAATGAATGAATTGGAATTTAAATGGACTTGGCCACACCTCAAAGACAGCTAAATTCTAATTGTAACGGGAATGACATAAACTGGTATTTACTGAACTGGAATTTCAAGAAATCCAGCAGTCACTAAACAGAGGAATTTCATTAGTCGAACACAAGCAATGTAACAGTAATCAACATTAATTTTTAATAATTATGAATTTACATAGGCTAATTCACCAAACATTTTTGAATTTTTCAACAGCAACACAAAATGTCCACTGTAAATACTACTGATCTATAAAATGTGTTATATAAGTATACACTATCTTTTAAAAGTTTGGGGTTGGTAAGTTCCCCAAGTTCTTATGTTCACCAACGCTGTATCAAAAATACAGTAAAAATGGTAATATTTCAGCAGCCATAACTCATCTTAATATTTTTGTGTGAAGCCGTGTTACATTTTTTTTTCAGAATTCTTTAAGACAATGCTAAAAAAAATTTTTTTTAAAGAAAATGTTTTTGAAATATATATTTTGTTAATGTCTTCACTGTCACTTTTTTTGAATAATTTTTTTTGTGTCCTTGCTGAATAAAAGTATTCATTTCTTTTTTAAAAACATTGCCATATTGAATGGTAGTGTTAATGTATAAAATAAAAAAAAGAGGTATGGACCAGTAATATGGAGATTTTGTGTTGCTGCATTGTACAAGTAAAAATGGATGGCTGTAATTGTTTTAAGAGTGTTGGACATGGAGAGATACATCGAGGGGAAAACTATTCTTGCACATCAAGAAATACATAATTAGTCTAAATTAATTACTACAATATTTTGAATAAATGGAAATACCACATATATTGAATTTATTTTAATTTAATTCCATTTCAATTTGACTTCCCTTATTTCAAATTACAATTACATTTCAGGAATCTAAAGGCATTCTCATTTCAGAACGGTGCACAGTCCGGTTTTTGCTTTACAGAAGTCTCTGTCTCTTTAAAAGACTCATCCTCTATTCTCAGTCATCCTTAGAGCTTATATTACCAAATCTAAACCCTAGAGTCACAGACTATTAACTCACTCTACTTAAATATGCTCAGCTTAGCATAAAGAACAACTACAGAATGGGAGAGAGAGAGAGAGAGAGAGAGAGAGAGAGAGAGAGAGAGAGAGAGAGAGAATTGGGGTTAAAGCATGTTAAGAAGAAAAAAAAACAAGAGGATAAGGGCAAATGAAAGGACAGAGAGCATAAAAAAGAGAAGAGCCAAAAAGAATTGGAGGGAATAAGATGAAGAGTGTTCTTGAAGCATCAGCAAAGTCTCTCTCTTTCTCTCTATTGAGCGAATTAGAGGGAGAGAGAGCAACACAGATCGAGAGACTGAAGAGAGATGAATGAGTGAAAGTATTGCGAGTGAAGGAGGAAGATGGATGGATAGACGAATGGAGGTAATGTGTGAATGAAAGAGAGTTAGACCTGCTGTGATGACATGACTCTAGAGGAAACACTGCCATTATGACCTCACCGGCAGAAAAGAAAAACAGGAAAGAAGAGGTGGAGGGAAAAAAGAGAAGTAAAATGAGCTGAAAGTGATTCCCTCTTCTCCTTTTCATTTGATGAGCTGACACTCCTTTCTAAAGTGCAGTTCTAACGAGTGAATTAATCTGAAAAGCGTTTTGTCACTGGCCCGATTTAAATGCAGTAAAGTGGAAGAGGGAATTCAGGGCCAGTTGACACACCTTTACTTCACAGAGTTTCTGAAAGTCAATTTCTGTATATGCACTTAAGTTATAAATGATATATAATGTATAAAAATAGTAGGCATATACACTAACAGGCTGTTTAAAAAAAAACTAAAACAACCTAAATTAAAAAGCCTCAATTAAATTTGTTCATCATATAAAGCGACCGAGTCTTTTTCAAACTCAAAAATTTGTCTAAAACCGCTCAATTATAAATTAGTTTTACGATATCATGACCTTTTTGAAGCATCAAAGTGTAAGTTGCGTAGCTGTCAATGGAGGGACAGAAAGCTCTCAGATTTCATCAAAAAGATCTTCATTTGTGTTCCGAAGATGAACGAAAGTCTTACGGGTTTGGGACAACACGAGGGTGAGTAAATGATGACAGAATAAAACATTTGGGGTAAACTAACCCTTTAACATTTTGAAAACTACTCTAGTCGTCAGTGTCCCATGATCCATCAGAAATCATTCTAATATGCTGATTTTGTTTTTAGGAATCATTTCTTGATATTATCAATGTTGACAACAGTTGTGCGGTTTAATATTATTGTGAAAATTGTGATAAACATTTTTTGTAACATTATAAATGTCTTTACAGTTACTTTTGATAAATTTAATGCATCTTTCATGTTGAATGTATAGCGTATTTATTTATTTTCAGTTTTTATACATTGCTTTGACATTACAGCAAGTAGTGCAAATCTACACAGGCATAACGCTACGAATTATTAACCAACACAAAGTTTTCTTAAGATCTGTAATATCACGTTTTATTTCACTTCTTAAAGAGCCGCTCTGATTAGGGTTTTTATAACTGCGCCTGATCAGCACTATATCTGCTCCGTTAAACAGGTCTTTCTGACCTCGCTCACCCATGAGATCGTTCAAGTCATTAGGGTAATTAAACTGGTTACTATACCTTTGTGAGGAGCTGATCTTTGCATACAAAGTAAGGGTCTTTATCAAGCTTCAGTTTGTGAAAAAGTGTAATTCTTTTTATATTTTCACTCCATGTCTAAGAAACACAGGTTGAGCTGCGCACTTGCATTGTAGATATGCCCTGTATTCCAATTCACATGGATATCGATCCTAAATACTCTGTGATATAAGAATTGTTGTATCTCGTATCATAGAAGATAAAATAATTATTCAAAGTATGCATATGTGCATGCTATGCCAGTCCAGCAGCGGCCATTTTGGCAACTGCACAAAGTAGTAGATTTTAGTCATGCAAGTACTAACTGAATGAATTCAACTTTTCCACTCTAAAAAATGCTGGGTTGTTTCAACCCAATTTTGGGTCAAATATGGACAAACCCAGCCGTTGGGTTACATTTTTTAATTACATTTTTAACCCAACGTTTGGGTTTGTCCATATTTGACCCAAAATTGGGTTGAAACAACCCAGCATTGTTGGAGTGCAACAATGCAGAGAAATGCAAGGCCAGAGCAGTTCTTAAAAAGAACCTAAAAGGTAAGTTTACTTGAAATTTTCACACAATTAATTTAGTTAGCTGCAAACACTTATGTGATTAGGTTCTTTGAAGCCAAGATTACATTTTATGATTCTATTATACGCTCAAATGTACGCACTTTACCTTCACCAGCGAAGTAGGCAATACGATTTTAGCAGCGGCAATGGAACAAGTTTTAGAGTATGGGGTGCTTACGTTACTATGAAGAAGACTGGTCTCATGAATATTAATTAGCTTGCAGCGACATTGCTATGTATTCTTTCATGTTAAATTAATATTCATGAGCCATAAAATTTTCATGTTGTCTTGTCATTGAGATATAATATCCAGCCGGTTTTACATTTACTTTACATTTTTACTATAAATAACATGTAATTAATCCAGATAGTGAGTTTCTAGTAATAAATTATTACTATTGTATATATAATATTGGCACCCTTGGTAAATATGAGCTAGCTAAACAGGCACGTCAAAAAAAATAGTTTTTACCTTTTCTCTTAAAATATCTAAGCTTTACCTGAGGAAAAATATATGTATATGCCTAAGTATTCGGAAAAAAAAGTGAAATAAATTAAACAAATGTGTTTTTCTCTAAAATATGTATACACAAATTATTGGCACGCCGTCGCCTACAAGTTCTAATTAATAAAAATCCAAAAATAATGGGCTCAGATCCCTTGTCATATGTTTATCAACCTTGTTATTACACATTATAGGAGAAGACTCAGAGCTGTTATTTTGGAAAAGGGGGTTGAACAAAGTATTAAATGAAGGGGTGTAATTTGTTGAATACTTTTTTGTGAATATTTTGAATGACCGACAAAGAGGATAAACACCAAAGACACTTTTTATGGCCTGTTTTGCTCACAATTACCAAGGGTTTTCCTGATCATCAGAAATATCCTTTTCATGTTAGCTATCAGAGGTAGTACACATTTTAATATCAGACGAAGGGAAAGTGGCACCTAGCATAAGTAGTGCCAATTGGGATGCAGCCACTGTTACCCCTTTTCCACCAACAAGAACCAGGTGCTGGTTCAGAGCTAGAGCTAGAGCCGGTTCGGAGTTGGTTCTACTGACGGTTCTTCTAAGAACCGGTTTGCCTTTCCACAGGCTAGAGAGCCAAAACAGAGCCAGATCTTACGTCACTGTGTATACATCTCATGTTGCCCAGCAACGCTAGCGCGGCAGCGCCAAACAAAAACACACCAGGCTTGTTCGAGATGGTTCGGCTTCTCGCAGACCGATCGCCGCGTGACATTAAAGCACTGCGAACGCGATCAAAAGCACAAGGAGTCGTATGCTCTCCAAACACTCCCGGAGCTCTGATCGGTCCGCGCCGCTCCGATGCATCTCGAACAAGCCATCAACAATAACGGACGTTGCAATACTATGGATCCTCATGGGATTGCAAAAATACATCGGAATCCAACGCGTTCGTGCAGCTCGCCGTAACTTACATAGACGGATATTATAATCGAGCTGCTATAGAGCATCACAGTCCCGCCCACAGCCCGAGAGAGCTCTGGTGCCGGAAGTAAATTTCCCATTCATTTCTCCCATTGACTTTTGGAAAAATCCGTATCTAAAGAGTTTTAGAGCATGTCTGAGGATAACCAGCTATGGCTGAACTCATAAGCATACAACATATCATTTCGAGTAAAAAAACGAAGAGAAAATCCAAAAAAAGGCAAAGGTACAAGACTGTGTACATATTTTCATTTCCAAGCGAAGGAACTACTCATCCCATAAACCACCGCGCCTCACTGAAGTCGACTGAAGCCACAGCCGCAAAAGAGCCTTTTGAGTGAATTTTATATAGTAAATGTGTAGTTAATAGCAGTTATTTCAGTAATAATCGTGTAAATAAAAATAATAATATTGTGTGCGTGTGTGAAAGCGGTTAACGATAGCGTTAGCAACATGGTGCAGCTCAGTCATCAACACACGTGTGTTCAGTCAGTGTGTAACGTTAGTTTGTGTGTTTATTTCAAAGCCCTTTATGACACAGGACACTCTGCTGACAGGACAGGTTGAGGTCCATGCTCATTTTCATGATGTTATAGTTCATCCTTAATTGTAATAACATTTAATGTATTTTCTTAATATCCACAACAAGTGAAAATTAAAAAGTGATGGTCAGCAAACCAGAAAGTGCACAACGCCATCGGTCTGATGCATGGTCTGCTCTTGGACCGTCATATTCAGTTTATTAACTTGCCATGAATTATTACACAAATGTTCAGTAAATGCATGAAGAGGTATGCCTAGGCTTAATATTGTTTTGACAGTGGCATCATAAAATGCTTGATATGACTCATACCATATGAAGGCTACAGTAGCCTATCTAAAGTGAACGATAAGTAAGGGATAATGTAAAGGTTGTTATAGCGAATACAACTCGCGAAAGGCTGATTATGAGCCCGAAGCGAAGCCTGAAGGGAGTTGTAACGTTATTCGCTATAACAACCAACTCGCTATACATTATCCCGCTTATTACATGGCTACCTACCAAATAAATAAATAATTTGACACAAAATATTAATTTAAAAAGGAATGTATTGATTTAAAAACTATTTATATGGCTTCCGCTAAAGAAAACAGTCCGTTCAAGTCTCTACCAGAGAATGTAGATGGGCTCTGGTCTCTACTGTTAGAATCCTGCTTCCATGGCAACGCTCTGACCTTCACGGGGTTTACACGACATCCACCAATCAGATGCATCACTGTGGGATTGTTTAGGATTGTGGGTAATGAAGTACTTATCCAAGACATCGCGAATAAAAGGCATTTATCTCAAATCAAGGTTAGTGCCCCATGAACTTTTGGCGTTTATATGAGCATATACAATCGCTTAGTACAGCCGTTGCTGGTTTTAAGTCTACCATGTATGGTTATGTTTTTATGGCTTATACCCCAAATGTCTATGGAGAAATTGTATTGAATTTTTACTTCCGGCACCGGCTGTGGGCGGGACTGTGATGCTCTATTAGCTCGACTAGCTGCTATTTAAAAATGGCGGTCACAAGTTTCTATTCGTCTTGTTGGTCACGGTAACCCCGCCCCCAGCCCCTGACGCAAGCGGTTCTTACTTGGCTCCGTTCTAGACCAGCAATGATTTGGTGCTACTTAAGAACCAGTTTGACTGGTTCGGAGCTGGTGCTTTGGCGGTGGAAAAACAAAGAACCGATTTGAAACTAGGCTCTGGCTCCGAACCAGCACCAGCTCTGCCTTGGTGGAAAAGGGGTATGTGTTATTCTATGTCTCTCATAGAAAACCACACACGCACCACGTGTCTGCTCTCTGCTAACAGCTGCTACAGCCTTTTAGTCAGATTTTTAGACAGAGAGAGAGAGAGAGAGAGAGGAAATGCAGAAAAGTTAGCGTGTCCCACTCAAGTGGCCGCGCTCCAGCGACTCTGAAACACCTGTCATAATGAGGGCCACGCTGGACATGCTCCAGTGATCTGTGAGCCAACGCATGTCTATTAGTGTGTCTTTGCAGCACACCCTGCCGTGTGTAAATGTGTGTATTTTGCCTTCCATTTGGACAGAGATCAGTTTCACCTGCAATGGCGCGGAACAACACAAACACATAAACAGTAAACAGCAAACACAGCACAGGTGTGGCCAAACATCTGCTCAGGTTACTGTGGTTACAGACTTAATACAGGAGCGCTGGCAGTTAAATGCAGGTTTTGGCTAGCTACTCGTGTGTGTTTCTGAGTGATTAGTGTCTATAATTGTGTGTGTGTGTTTGTAGGAATGATTCAATAAGAGCTAATGTTTATCACTTTTTAATCCACAAATGATCAGTGTTTGTATTACATGGGTGTGTGTCTCATATTAACCGCAGTAATGGAGCCTGTTTACCCGAGAGGATCCTCTTATGCCTTGAATGAATCCATCTATCTTTCTTTAAATTACTCATCTTTATTTCACAACATACCTTCTCTCTTTCTGTCCTCCGCCTTGGGAATTCTCTCTCCACTTTTGCAATGATTTCTTTCACTAGAGAGATTTTTCTTTTCTCTGGTCTTGTATCTCTCTCTCTCCCCCTCTCTCACCTGCACTGAAACTCTTCCACAAAATACCTCAATCTGTCTGTCCTTCCTTTTAATGGCCCCCGCACCCCCGCCCCATTCTTCTCCTTCCATCGTTTCTCGTCCTCTCTGATCCCTTCTGTCAGCTGAACTCTTTCATCTGTCCTATGCCTTTATCTGCACCACACTCGTCTGTCTGAAGGAGGGATGGAGGGTTCCCCTCTTTCATTTGAGTTAGAGATGTGCTGTTTTATGTTAACATGCCCAGACTGATGCAGATAGAATCTGACACTCTGTCTCTCTTACACACACACAGTTTGGTCTCACAGAAGGAACAGCAAAAAGACCCAGACTACTTTCACTCAGTCCAGGCATGAGGGGCTCATACAAACTTGCAAAGTTTTGGGAGTGACAACTACATTTAAATGCATACGTGAATCTCTTAAATGTGTATACAGAATATACTGTACAGAAATCCAGACGGCTACTAATATGGTTGCAAATAATAAATAAAAAAATTTAACTAACAAATGTATTCACAACAAATATGTAATCATAATGGGTAATAATAAATGGTATTCTAAAAAAACTAAAACAAATAATAATTGGTATTTAAAAACAAGAGTAAATGTTTTTAGCATAGTGAGGTCCAATTTAAATGTTGAATTGGAAACTTTGAGAGTAAAACTGTTAGAGGGTTGACGCATTGGACCCATAATTAACAATATTTGGCATTTTTTATAGCAGGTAGAAATATTCTTATAAAACAGTGACATTTTAATGACAAATAAAATAAAGATCTCTTCAACAAGATTTTGATTTGTTGAGTTAAATAGGCACAAATTTAAACAAAAAAGTTACAATAACTTAAAATCTAGGTGAATACGCAACTCACTTTGCACTGAATCGTGAATCATCTTTATAGTTATCTCTGATTATGTTACAGTACGTTTTTCTTTAATAATTTTGGCTAAATGGAAATACCAAGCTTGCACTCATTATTTCCAGTCAAAAATTCAACAAATGACCATATGTGGCAAGCCTTAGTATTATTAGATGTTATTTTGAGGAATTTAGAGAAAATGGCCAGATGGAAGGAGCTGTCCTCTGCAACCAAAAAAAGGATACTGTTAAAATAGCTAAATCTGGTCAATTGGTTTTGGATATTGCCAGAGACAATTTATATGATATTGCTCGTGTGCTGGATGTGTATGGTAACAATGTCCACAGAATTATTTAAAAGCACAGGGAGACCACTACCATGCACAATGTAAAGTGCTGTGGTTTGTCAAGGAAGAGTGGTGAGCACTGGTGACAGGATAATTAAAAATCACCTGAATGTGGGACCTCTTCAAAACTGCTTCTAAATAACCTGGATGAGACATCCAACCTCCAATTTCATCTTGAACTCTAAGTCAACGGCTATAAGAGACTGGGTAGAGAGGTTGTGTACCAGTAAAGAAACCATTTATTAGTTTTATCTAGTGCAAATATCACCTTGCATTTGCCAAAGAAAATAAAGACTGAAGTGTGGACGATTGGAGCCGTGTTCTGCAATCCAACAAGTCAAAATTTAACAACCTTTTCAAGTACCATAGTTTTAATACCAAATGCGTGCGTGGCGCCATTAAGCACAGCAAGGAAACATAATGGTGTTGGGGACGCATGTGTGCAGCAGGTGTTAAAAGGATCTACAAAGTTACTGGCACTTTGAAAATGGACCAATACTTGGGAATCCTGCTGAACACAATGTAGCCAAGTATGGAGGATATGTTTGGAGATCAAATGTGTATATTCCAACATAATAACGATCCCAAACACACCATTTTAAAGTCTTCAAGTGGCCTCCTCAGTCCCCTGACCTTAAACCCATTGAAAACCTTTGGGAAATTATAAACCTGACTTGTGATAAGTCATGCAGGTCTTCCAATGAAGCTCAACTTTGAGAAGAACTTGGGGAGGATTGTAAAGAAGTTAAGCATGACACATGCGAAAAGTTATGCACAGAGACAAAGGACAGGAGAATGGCTGCTGTAATCAAAACCAAGGGAGAACCAACAATAACTGATTACATTGTAGTTCAATGTATGCGTTTTTTTTTCATGTGAGCTTTTTGTTTTTCTATGCTTTTTTTGCATAATAAAATAAAACCAAAATGTTATTATTTGCTGGAGTTTGCCTTTCATTCCAAATAATGTTGTCATTAATACCTTAACCATGTTTAGTGCAACTTCTTTGCAATATAACATACTCCTCATATTTTAATTGCTTAATAGAACCTGAAGTGAGATTAAAAGCAAATATTGTGCAAATATCAACACAGGCTCATTGTAAAAACATACCTGTGGCAAGACTTCTGCAAAACGCAAAATCCGTACCAATACATACAGTACATACTGCATCACTGCAGTTTTCAACAGAAATTAACACTAGTTAAACAACAAGCACTTTTAATCCTTTTCAAACCCCTAACCCTAACCCTACCCCAGACCTAAACCCAACCATAACTGAACAAAGCTCTGCGCATGTCATATTGACGCTAAAGGGTGCCATGTGCGTTGGATGTAGACGAAATGTCAAAAGTGTCAGTATATGACGCCCTAGGATGAGAATGCGTTGAAATATTATATGACCTCAAAAACACTTTTCCCCATAGTGCATGATTTGTAAACGAATAGATTTTGGAGTTTGCATCACATAAACAGCTTCAAATGTTTGGCTTTTCTGACACACTAAGCTTGCGCGGTAGCTCAGCTGGTACAGAATTGTATTGTGATGCGGAGCGCTCGGGTACAAGTCCCGTGAAACACGAGTTACGACAAAAGAGCTCAAAGACTTGAAACAAGCTAAAATGGCATGGTTGCTTCAGCAATTGCGTTTTCATGTCACATTTGCTTTTGTTAACACTATTGGGTAGGTTTAGGGTTTAGTGTAGGTGTATGTTATTGCCAGATTCATGTTTATCTGTTTCAGATAAAACTAAACAGGCCAGTCACTGGACATTTCATTTTTAAACTGTCACGAAACATGCTACGTACCTGTGAAATATTGCCACAGGTACGTTTTTCCAATGAGCCTGGGCTGGCAAAGATCCCCTCCATCACTTTGGCCACTACTGTAGGAGACACTCTGTCATCTGTCAAAATCTGTCATCATTTTCTCACCTTCATTTCATTCCAAATCTGGAAAATAAAATAATATAATTTAAGAAATGGCCAAGTGTTTTTTATCCACATGAAAGTCAATGGTCACCATTTGGTAATTTGTTTACCTACTGTACGTTCTTAAAAATGTTTTTGTTTTTTCTTTTTCTGCAGGTTCTGCAGACGAAAGGAAGTCCTGCAGGTTTGGAATGACATGAGGGTGAGATAATTATGGCAGAATTAGAATTTTTTTGGTGAACTATACCTTTAAATGTTAACTCCTTCCCTGCAGCATTTTTATTTTATTTTATAATTTTCACACATTTCCTGCTCCTAGAATATTTTTTTGTATAAAATATCTAAACATGTAATACATCAAAAGAAAGAACAGATTTTTTTTATATAAAAAAAGAGAGTTGTTGCATAAGAAAAGCTGAGAATTTCTGCTCCTTTATTGCCTGTGTTTTGATCCGGAGATGCGTAATAGCACCCACCACAACCGTATAACAGTGAAAATACGGAATTCCAGAAAATGCAGTCAATGGCAGGGAAAGAGTTAATCAAACAACTAAAGAAAAAGAGAGAATCGCTCACTGCTCTTGCCCAAATAACTTTCATGAATATTTGAATCATGAAAGACCTTCAAACTGTTACCTATTTAAAGCTTTTAAGTCAAATTATGTTAAACTATTACATTAACTATTAAATTATTACATTTGCACAGATTACTTAGTCACTCCAGAAGCCCTGACAATTAATATAGCAACCTTTTGCTTTTTTATGTACAATTTATGTACTTAAACTAGTGTAACAAAGATGTTTTTGCTACTGCAATTCTCTGAAGCCATGTGTTTTGCTTGTAGTGATATTTCAAACTAGTTGAGTTTCAATGATAATTAAAGGTGCTGTAAGCGATATTTGTTCGGATCACCACACATATGTCCCAACTACCTGACAGATACAGTGCTATGCATAAGTTTAGACACCCATGCTAAAGTTGACTAAAAAGAGGAATAAAAAATCATATTTTGGAAATTGAACTTAATGCCTTAATTTAAAAAAATAGGAAAAATCCAACCTTTAAGGACACCAATTTTCTTTGTGAATGAATAATGTATCGTAAATAAATAAATGTTCTTCCTTAAAATACAGGGTGCATAAGTTTGGACACCCCTATGTTAAATTCCCATAGAGGGAGGCAGATTTTTATTTTTAAAGGCCAGTTACTTCATGGATTCAGGATACTATGCATCCTGATAAAGTTCCCTTGGCCTTTGGAATTAAAATAGCCGCACATCATCACATAGCCTTCACCATACCTAGAGATTGGCATGGTTTTATTTCAGTTAGCCTAACAGCTGGTTTGATTTGCATTGAGAGATGATCTTATGGAAAGTACTCCATGCCAATCTCCAGGTATGGTGAAGGGTGTGTGATGATGTGCGGCTATTTTAATTCCAAAGGCCAAGGGAACTTTATCAGGATGCATAGTATCCTGGATCCATGAAATAACTGGCCTTTAAAAATAAAAATCTGCCTCCCTCTATGGGAATTTAACATAGGGGTGTCCAAACTTATGCACCCTGTATTTTAAGGAAGAACATTTATTTATTTACGATACATTATTCATTCACAAAGAAAATTGGTGTCCTTAAAGGTTGGATTTTTCCTATTTTTTTAAATTAAGGCATTAAGTTCAATTTCCAAAATATGATTTTTTATTCCTCTTTTTAGTCAACTTTAGCATGGGTGTCTAAACTTATGCATAGCACTGTATCACTGAGATAGGTGTCGTGAGAAATAACATCTGTCTCTGAGACTGCCCTAGGCCTGTAAACAGCAGAAAAGAGTCAGGGGAGCGGCCCGTGCTTTTTTAATCAGGATCTTTATCTGCCTGTGCTTGTGTGTGGTGTGCTTAAAGTTAGCTATAGTTAATATACTGTATATTAGAGAGACGGTACTGTATAAGGGGGAGGAGACTGAATATGGCTCAATATGGCAGCTGTACTAGTAAGAAAAGTTTTGACGTTTAGGTTACAGCATCTATTTAAAAGTTTTTATTATGATTTAAGCTAAAGCAGCACAATTTATGCCATTGTTATCAGGCTTTTTATTAATGTGTTTTTGAAACAGTCTTGACATCAGTTTTAGAGATTTCCCCAACTCAAATAGTAAATTTTTCTAGCTAACTATTACGCTATGGTAATTGAATGGATTTTCTGAGGTAAATATTACAAGACATTATTTACAAGCTGTTTTATTTACATATATCCGTTGCTGAAATACTTGATTGAGCGATTACATGATGAGATATGATCCATTTCTGTAAGTTGTTCTATATCTTTCAACATACCTTCTGATGTTCATTCATGTTTATTTTGTGCTGTAACTACTAGTAAAGCGGAGGAGATGATCAGTTCATGAGGCGGCTCAACGTTCGGTTACATTAAAGAGCACCAAAATGCTTTATTGTTTGAATTTCATAATAAAATTTATTTTATTGGATGGGAGGCATGCTACAAATAATGTTTATTCAGGTATTGTTCACACATGAACTGACAACAATATAGACTAAAAGATTGGTGCTTCAGATTTAAAGAAAATGATGCCATAATTTACTCACCCTCAAGCCATCCTATGTGTTTATGATTCACAATCGGAGTTATATTAAATAATATTCTGGCTCTTTGAAACATTGATTAGTGCCCAAGTTTTTAAAGCTCCAAAAAGAGCATCATAAAAGTAATCCATACGACTCCAGTTGGCCAATAAATCCAAAAAAAAAAGAAAAAGAAAAAAGTACATTTTGTAAAAACAATATCACTGGCAATAGGCTATATAATCACTGGCATAGGGCCGTATGCATGTTTAAGAGAGATTCGGCAGGGTGACCTTTGACCTGATGTAGGACATAGGCATAGTGTAAGCTTATGTGAGAATTGACAGACACAGAAATGCAGAGGATAGAGCAAAACAAAACGCTGGTCACGAATTAGAAGTCTAAACCGAGAAGTTTTAAAGAAAAATGTTGGATAATTTCAATAAGAGAAGAGGACGTACATAGGACGTAGCTACGTTCTGCATGAACAGAAGCAGATTAAGCACTCTAAAGAGAAGTGAAAACCGTTTTAAGCTGCAGTGTGAACATGGCCACAGCGAGACCGAGGGAGAAAGAGAAGGGCAGAGAGAGAAAACCAGATGCAGACAGTAAAGGACAGAAAGAGAAAGAGACAGACAAAGCTAGTTATAGTGTGAAAGAGTGTGTATATAAAGCTGATCCAGATAACATGCAAATATTTGGTGGTTAATGTACGAGTGTGTGCGAGGTTGAGTATGTCAGTCCCTAAAGAGTTCAGACTATTCTCACGTCTGTGCCACGTTGCTACGGGAAACAGTCTCAATGCCTATTGTTATAATAGAGCGAGAGAGCGAGTGTGGATGTGTGTGAGTCTTATATAACTGTCTGTATAAAATCCCTGCTTATGAAACGTGCGTTTAGAGACTTCATTGAATAGGATCTCAGTGAGGGGCTGAGTGCAGCATGACATTCTCTCTTCATGAGAGAGTGTGCCTGTACTGAGGGTTGAGAATATGTTAAGCTCACGAAGCTAAACACATCTAGAAGTACAGAAGAGGAACAGAATTGAACCCCTTTCTTTCTCGTCTTTCAATAATCATTACTCTAATGGTGCAATAACAAAACTGCCTAGGATAAAAAATTATTTGCAGTTTTGCAATAACAAAACTGCCTAAGATTTAAAAAAATGGATGTACAGTATTCCTGTGAGAAAAAGAGATGGTGTTTGTGTGTGAGAGAGAAGAAAAATGAAAACGTTTGTTTAACAGCTGAAAGCTTGTAAGACATTGTTTTAGAAGACAAGGCTCTGTGTTACAAGACACAAGGACAAACTATTGTTTTCAAAAATGACATACACTATTACCCAATGTTGGGCTGGGCAACATAGGCTACTCAAAAAATCTAAAGTATACCAACAACAGAAAAGCCAAGCAGAAACTTATTTATGAAGAGCAGCTAGCCTAATTATATTTAAGATTTATGTATTCTAAAGATGGAATATTTCCCATTTAATAAAAGATTGTATATGCTTAGTGGCTATTTATTAAAACAACAACTCCAAATTCCCAGTTGTTGTAAGTGTGTAGCTACACATGTTTGGCTCATAGACTGTTGCTTGGCTACTTGTGGGGGTAAAAATACTACAAATGTCCTCTCAAATATAATAAAAGATGCTGAAAGCACACTTGTGACGACATTGGAAGTGGTCCTCACTACCTGAAAAAAAAAACTTAGGTACAGCATGTATACTTCAAAGTAGGCCTATTTAAAGAATACCAATGTAGGCCTACATTTACAAAAGCAATGATAATGGTAAATTTACTTTAAGGGTTTTCGTGTTGGCAAAGTGTTAGTGTTTCGATTCTCTTTTGGTTGGGAAATGTCTTTACCTGCCGAACAGGGCCGTTTGACGTGCAGATGCAGGTGTTGAACTCGATGAAAACCTTCTTCATCGCTGCCAAACGATCGGATGAATTTGCATACTGTACGCTCAATGGATTGAAGGGGAAATATCATAGATTGTAAAAAAAAAAAAATCCACATAGTCCAGCGTGGTTTGTTCTTTGTAAGTAACTTAGCCTATCTCGTGTTACGGAGTAACAAACCGCTCCAAACGATGCTTGAGTGAGCAGAAAATGATTCAAGGATTCAGTGAGCTGATTCATCGAAGAGTGTCACAAGAATTGTTCATTTGCGAATCGGGCACTGTTCTCACTTGCAAAAAAAAAAAAAAAAAAGTTCTCACTTGCCTGACAACGCCGCCATTCCTAAAATATAGGGCCTGTTAGCAAAATTGGTCAGTTTTAAAAATCTACAAAGTCAACAGATAATGTAGGCCTAACTAATTTCAAAGCTCGTATTTTCATACGCTTCATGACCGACATGACGCTTTGCGCGGATTACGGGAGTAGCCTAATGTTAACCAATTTCAGAATTATCCTATCATTGGCTGGTAGAATTTTTATTTATTTATTTAAAATGAAAATAAGAGAAGTCTCTGATGTCATGCAGTTTGATATAGCATATATATATATATATATATATATATATATATATATATATATATATATATATATAAACATAACATAAAATATTAACTTAATAATAAAAGTTATTAAGAAAAATATTGATAAAACAATTAGGCTATTTTACAGTGAAAATATGTCGATCGTCTAGTCATCAGAATGCTATGGCTGAGTTCCATTTATATTAAATCGTCAGAAAAGCAACTATGCTTTAGTTGTACTTTTCAAGTTACATTACATTTCTCAATCTCACCCTCAAAACAAACAAACAAGCAAACAACACAAGCTATTTGCACTGTACGATGTACGTCTTTTCAAGTTTTGAAAGAATCAGTGATTCAGTTGTTGACGTGGGTTCCCTCGGTGCTCCGGTTTCCCCCACAATCCAAAGACATATGGTCAAACGGACGGATAAGGATTATTTGTAGCTCAACCTTATATTGTTTGAAATTAACCTACTTTTCAGTCCTTTTGAGTGGCAGTTCATCACCGGAACCACAAACGCGAGTTGGAAAATGTCAGGTAAGGCTGGACATTTTATCAACAGACTGTAACCTAACGTTACTTCATAAATTAGCTTTCTTTCCTTTTTTAACTTTTAATCACGTGATTTAAAAAAAAAAATCTACGTTCGCAAAAGCCACGCCCCTTAGTTATTGTTACTACGCCCGTCAAACAATTGAGAACCATAGCCATGGCTGGGTTGAGCTCCATTGGTTTTGGAGTAATGCAGCAGACATATCCTCCAGGGCACGACAGAAAGTATAGACAGAATAGCGCACGGGAGCACATGCACAAAACAGTTTTGTAAAATTATATATCAATCATTTTTATTTGATCATATATCATTTTACAAAACTGTTTTGCGCATGTGTTCCCGCGCGCGCTATTTCAGTTACAACACTGCAATCAGAGGACGCGCTGAAACCATCAACTCTCGATGCTGTTCTCTTCATTCATAACTCGTAGCCGACTGAGAAGGATATATTTGTGTAAATAGTTGTGCAACTGCGCGAACTTTGTTTTGAAGTTTAATGTTTGAGTTCCAGAGGAATTTGTGACTGTGTTCCTGTTCAACCACATCAGTTTCGTAATTAGTAAGTCCGTGCTCTTTCTCTTTTTTTCTCTTGTTTGCTGACTGATGAGGGGGCCGCAGTGCCGTAGTGAAACGGTGTTTGTACATGTAGCCTATTTTTTAATAATAGTTGAAAGCAATCATAAAATACAGCAAGTTTTAAGCTCGTGCAGACCTCACTGCCATAGGCGCATCGTTTCACTATCTAGCTGAAACGGGGTTTTGCGAACGGTCAATTATGAAATGTTGTTGGCTAGTTATTTAAAGGGGTGGTAAAATGGCATTTTCACAAGATGTAAAATTAATCTCTGATGTCCCCAAGTGTGTGTGTGTGTGTGTGTGTGTGTGTGTGTGTGTGTGTGTGTGTAGTTTTAGCACAAAATACCCCACAGATATTTTTATAAAGCATGTTAAAGTTTTTAAAGTCACTTTTTGAGGGTTTGCAAAAACGCACCTCTTTGTGCCTGGCCCTTTAAATGCAAAAGAGCTGCAGCAGAGGGCGGGGTTTCAAGAGCTCATGTGCTTTAGCAGCTACGACTACCTCACGCAGACACACACTAAGGATGTATTCACACCAGGAAAGTCCGATAGTTCACTTGCTTTGGTCCGGACCAAATAATTTTTTTTGTTTTTTTGTTTGGTACGGTTCGCTTTCACACTGCTCTTTTTGCAAGTGAACCAAAATGTGTAAACAAAACCACACATGTGCTAAGGTCGTCCATTCATTGGACAAGGATTCTCAAGTAGGGAAATCAGGAAGTGAAACAAAAAAAGGCTCGGAGATATAAAAAATATAAAAATAAATTAAAAATAAATTTGGAGATATTTCGTAGGCTACTGCAATATTTGTTCTTTTACTGTCTCGTTATTTCGAAATAATATGTGTGCGTGCATCTGTAAATCCGGTAAATTTTAAATCTGTAAATTTTCTCTAAAAGTGTCGACTCGGCTGCAAAGATGAAGTTGACGATCGCCATCTCCGTGTGAACGCGCTTATAGAGAGAAATGCACATAAATAGGCTAAGCCTAATAATGGATTACATAATCAGAGAGTAGCCTTTTTCTTTTTTCGTTTTGAATTATTTCGTTTAAAGACATTTTAAGCTTTGTGTATTTGATGTATTTGTCATGTCTGTGTGAGGCATACACTGAGATTCGTTAAGTTAGGATGTGCTTCACGTGCAAGTGAGCGCGCGGGCGCCTCCGTTATATTTGTTTCGTCGGCCTATTCATTAAATACAGGCAATTGGTTGATGAAAAATGTATTAAAATTAAGATACAATTTATACAAAACGAAATTCACTTTAAAGAAAGGCTTTCTATAACAACTTCAACTTCAACGGTCAAAATCATGTCTGACCCGCTCCATGTCACATATTGCGCATCCTATCTCGGTCGTGCTGTTCACTTTTCATAAATCAACATAAATGAAAAAAAAAAATAACATTATAATATTTTAACAAATATGAAACGCGCTTTTTTAAATGGCTACAGCAGTATCGTAGGCCTACATATCCTACTCTCTATTTGTACAAATTTCTGCACATTAATTTAATTCTGAATTTTGCACACACAAATTGAAAGGCATTTGTTCAAATCAAGTTCACGGATAATTGTGCGTGCATTTATTAGCCTAATCATTATGATACTAAAATCCTAACAAATAGGCTACTATGTACAAAAAATCAGATGAGTTCTCTCGAAAAATCTCTCGTTCACGTTCATTGTATTAAAAGTGATTCGTTCAGCGTTCGGGGAAAATATGAACGCGTTCAGTGAACACGTTCATGCACAACACTGCCAATGATGCACACACGACGCGCAGAATGACGCGCAACAGTATCGTGTGGCCAGACAGCGCGCCGGAATGGAATTCTCTTTCGCACTTGAATAAACAATATTGGGTCGATATTGATATTGGGCCGATATTGGGTCGGTTCATGTTCACATCGTAAACGAACCGTACCAGAGTTCGTTTGGAACCGTACCGAGACCACCTCTTCAGCTGGGTCTCGGTTCGATTGTTTGGTCCGCACCAGAGTTCGATTGCTGTATTCACACCTGCCCAAAAGGTCCGCACCAAGGGGGGAAACGAACTAGAGTTCGATTCAATCGAACCAAACAAGGCAGGTGTGAATACACCCTAAAATGACAAACTGTTCTGACTTTAATGTTAAAACGGAGTCAGACAAAGATGGAGAGATGTAGAATGCAACAGGACGTCTCTGAATGGTTAGTTGATGAATTTATGTTGCTGATGTGGAGTTAACTATCTTCAATTAGGATATCCTGTCATGGTAATCTGTCGCTCGTATAGGAACTGTTGTGAGATGACAAAGTGACTTTCTATTGCATGTGAAAAGACGGAAGCTAAAGTTGAACTGACTCACAAATATACTCTTATACAACAACTTTTCCTCTTCTCAACATGGACTGCGTGTTCCTGGGGCGTGCTTATGTACATTTTTGGGGTTGGTGATATCACTAACCCGGGAGGAATGTTGTGTAACTTTAGTCCATACCAGCCGTTTGTTGTAGTCCTTTTCTTTAAAAGCAAATATCTTCCTTTGCTTTGAACTTTGAGCGTTGTAACTTTGCAGATGTTGTTTAGATGTGCACAACATCTTTTTTTGTGTTCCACAAAGCAGCTTTGCAATGACATGAGGGTTAGTAAATTATGACAGATGTTTTACTTTTGTATGAACCTTTCCTTTAACATTTTCACTTGTGTTATAGAATAGAACAACATCTGTGAAAGAATCATATCATGACATAAACAACCAAGTGATATCTTTGCTTGTTTATCATGAAAACATCAAGTTTAAATTGAGGTTGTTTTCTGAAGCATTTGGCCGTAAGATGTTGATATTTTTTCTCTGTTTGGTCCAGATCTGTCATTTTTAACGGCACAGCTGCCATGTCTGTTTGGCAGCTAACTCTGATTGACAACTTGTAGTCTTGAACCCCTGCTGTGGATTTCTAGTGTGTGTGTGTGTGTGTGTGTGTGTGTGTGTGTGTGTGTGTGTGTGTGTGTGTGTGTGTGTGTGTGTGTGTGTGTGTGTGTGTGTGTGTGTGTGTGTGTGTGTGTGTGTGTGTGTGTGTGTGTTTTTAGTGTGTGTTAGGACTAGGAGCATATTTAAAGGTGAGGGTGTATGAGAGTTTATGCCAGCAGGTCATAACTTATATCTGTGGATGTGTGAGTATACATGCAAGATGTGTATGTGTAGGGGCAGGGTGATTTACTTTTTACAGTATGTCTGATGATTTCTTCCTTCTGTACTCCACAAATGGAGAACGATAGTTTACTCTAAAATTAAAATTGTCATCATTTACTCACGCTCATGTCATTCCAAATCTGTTTGACGTGCTTACCTCTGTAGAATGCAATGTTCTGCTTTCCGCTGAATCTATCAAATGTCATTTGTGAGATTTGAACATATGCATATTTGAGTTTGGTGTGTCGTGATTGGTGGTTAGACAAACAAAAACCAGTGATAAATGACTGGAGAGTTTAACAAAAATTTTAATGTAAGTTTTACAATCTTTTTATTAATGCAGTAATGCACATCTCTTCATCTGGTCTGTACTTGTGGATCTGTAAACTGGCAATTTCTGGAGTATTTTTGCTGTAAAAATAGTTAGGCTAAATGTATTGTAGATGAGAACAGATGTTAACTGAAAGCACTGCTGCCCACACTGCAAGTGAGAGTCAGTCGTCCGTTAGAATATCTCTTGTTTTCTTGACTGTAGACGTGGTTTTGATGAATTTCGTAATGATGAAGTCTTTTCTTTAAATGAGTGTGACAGGTAATTGCGAACAAGCATAGTAGTCTGTGCAAGTATGTTTATGTATAATTGAAGGCAGTGGGTGACTTTAATTTATCCACGAAGAAAATGAAATGTCGGCAATTTGCATAAAAGACAATCAAAGTTTTTTTCAAATATCATTTATGTCATGTTATGTATTATTTCTAGGGTTTACTTTATTGCTAAATATGCTGTTGATTAATGCACAAAAATGTTTTTTGACGGTGTGTAAAAATGTATAGTATCTCACTTTTAATGGAAGTTTATAAGGGCACTTTGTACTTGGCTTGCTAGCATGACCAGATCACTTGCCAACCTTGTCTGTCATCAACATGTAAAGCCAGTAATTTCTGTAACTTTTGCATAATACACAAGGAAAGGGACTTGTTTACAGACAAATCCACCCACAGAAATTATATTGGTAATGCACAATAGAAGTTCACCCGTCTAGAATGATGATGACACAACTAAAATGATTTGGGCAATATTACAGCACGAATAGCACACATTTTTTGTACGGATGAATTCATATAAGAGCTTTAACAAAAATATCTGCTGCATTTTGCTGCTTTTAAGCTTTCCAGAATGTTTTTTCCCCATAGTAGGCTACTGAAAGTACATTGAGAAAAACATGATTTTTGCTTGTTTTTACAAACCGAGAGACAAAGCCATTTTTTAATAATTAAATATTTGGGGCCATCAAAATCATACATTGTCGCACACAAAACGACCCAGTTTTACCAAGTCAAAAAAATGATTGTCTGTGGTAATCACCAGCATCACAGATGTTTCTGATAGAGGTTGTCGTTTGAACCTGCAGCATTCCTTAAAACACTGTGACAAACTGCATTTTTTATTTTTATGAAACTCACAAATAACATCATCATCATCATCATCATCATCATCATATATAGTACCTTGCACATCTGTCTTCCATAGATACCCACCAATGAGCCTACTGTATAAACTCATCACATAGATCACAAGATCCGAACACAATCTCATATCTGCCTTTCCAACTTTCCCTAGCTAGCTAGAAAGATAACATTAACGGAATCAATACGCCTAAGGTCATATACCATTTTTTACACACCAACATCTTGAATTCGAAATGGCCACTAGCCCGGGGCTCCTCATTCACCTCCCTTGTGAGCCAATTGGTCGGTCTGGTCGACTGGTTAAGTTTGACACATGGCAGAATGCAAGTGATATGCTTTCAATGAGAGCTTGCTAGGCGGCAGCTGAGGTGTGCTCACAGGATCAGAACGGCAACAAGCTGACCTTGGGAAACATATTGTGAATGTGAATCTGTGAATGTGTTTCAAAGTGAGGGAACACTGAAATTCTCAAACACAACAACAAACGAACCGTTTCTTTCAGCTCTTGGAAAAACAGCAGCTACCTGGCAGCTATTAACTGGCAGCAGCTACTATTGTGGCAGCACTCTGGTGCCCATAATTGATGGCACACTCCTGACTGAAGGGAGGGAGGAAGAGGTTGTTCGTGATCATGGAGGTGGAAGAGGGGAGAGGCTCTTTGAGGTTCTCTCACGCTGAGGGTGTGGAGCAAAAGTCGGTGTCGGTCGAGGGTTGCTGTGTGGCCCGTGTCTGCTTAGCTAGTGTCTGGGGAGAGAAAGAGAGAGAGACTTGAGAGGTTTCCTCACAAAACTGGGGCACCAGCATCTTTTTTGCTGATGAACTCAAATCTGTGTCAGATGTGTTTTTTTCCCGCACGTCACCTGCTGCCCACGTGCCTGTGTTTCGCCCCGTCTGAGGTGCTGAAATCCATGCGTCGTAAGAAGCACTGTGACTGCTATTGGTACACAGAAGGCTTGTGTTCACACAAGCTATAATCAATTATTTATGCTTGCAGCAACAAGTCTCTCCTCTGATAATGCAATTAAAAATTTAATGGAGTATTTTGATAAACAAAACACAAAGATTTTCCCAAGTCTTGTAAAAAAAACAAAGTGAAAAAGGGAGAGTCTTTGGTTCGATCTAAATGCATTTATGAGTTAGCTCGTGCTCACTCCCACGAGACAACATAAGGCATTCTAGCAGGGCTTAAAAACTTCCTTCAATATGCATATGTGGACACATTTAGAAACTCTGACTCACTCTTAGACATTGGCTCTCTTTTTTCTCTTTCATACAGTGTATACGTATCTTATACGCATAATTGGATTTCTTACGTTTGGTCAGTAATGCAGATTCAGTCTACTAAGGTATTTGCATGAAACACACACACACACACACGAAACAGACCACACTTGCCGCCGTAGCAGACGTGCTGAAGCGTGAATGACTCAAATCATTAAAAATTTCATCCTGAGAGCCTCAGATCATCTCTTTACACACGGATGGGGGAATCACACACACACACACACACACACACACACACACACACACACACACACACCTGTTTCTTCAATATGCATTGCATATCCTTCAGAGGTCAATGAGATCTTTCATTATCCTACTGAGGGGGAAGTTTGGTGGCCATATGTTAATATTCTATTCTACTCTATTCTATTGATTGACAACTTTATTTACTAACAGGTGTGACTCAAATTATTTACAGCAGGCAGATATCAGATATAGTCTGTATAAACCATGTCAGTCCCCTTTGATAGCCTTGAATGTTAAATAGCAGAACTTTTAGATTGTGCTTTTAAGAATTGAATGTTTATTTTAAGAATTGAATGTTTATTTTAACCTGTTAGCCTTCAGCGCCACTTTTGAAAAATCCCCAGAAATAGCATACCCAACCTAAAAAAGATTCAATTAATTGACCCTTTGTCCTAAAAGCTCAAGTACGGTCTCATTTGAAAGCTGACACCTGGCACTTTATTGGAAATGTAGAATGAATCATTGTCATAATGAAAAAAAAAATATGAATAGCTTCAAAGTTGTGTAAGTTATTAGAAATTTATTTTTATGAAACATCTTCATGAAAATTAAATTGAAGTTGGCCCGTCAGCACTCTAGAAATGCACTCCAGCTAAAGACACATGTCTGACCATGTTATATTTAAAATTTGAAGGTGATAAGTCTAAAACTCTGTATTTTGTTAAATGTTTTTCAAGATCATCTCAAATGACTTTATTTTGAATTGACTCTAAAATGCAAACTTGTGTTTATTGTCATCTATTAGCATCTATTCAGTCTATTGTCTCTATTGTTTTGTGGTGCAAACGAGCCCCATTCAGTGTCAGTCTCTCCTGCACACATTTACACCTTTCCAGCCTGCTTATGGCCATAAATATTCTTTTCCTTTGTCTCCATTATAATCGCTAACGACTGGCTAATCACGGTGTTTCACCCCCTAATTTCTTTCATAATCTTCACTTCACATTTGAAACTGTATCAAATGCCTTTCTTAAATAAAGAAATATTTCAGTAAGCATTCCGATTTAGAAAAAAAATCATAAAAAATAACAGCTAGATGGCAGGTGCAACTAGAGAGCTAGCTAGCATGTTAGCTTAGCACACCATCAATACACGACAATTTATGAGATTAAAACCCTTTTTGTGCTCCAAACTTACTTTATAGTGCAAGTCGAGTGTTTTAAATAATCTTCTATGAGCTTATTTGGCTTCAGAAAAGAAAATCAGACAGAAAATATATGATTTGATATTATTCTGCACTATTGTAAAGTCTATACCGATTAGCATTACATTATACATATAATCTATTATTATAAAAATACCTGACATGGCTCGAAGAACACAGGTAAATCAAATATCATTGCAATCATGTTTATTGTCTTCAAAACATCTTTATCTGCATGTTATAGCGATCTCTGAAAGCTAACGTTAGCTGTGTTTATGTCAGTGACGTCCTGGAAGGTCACAGGTTATTTCTTCTTCGTGAGCTTTCATATTTGGAAAAAACTGTGCATAGAGCGCCCTCATTCTGCTGTATGGATTGAAAACACAGTACATCAGAGTATCCAGCGCTCTTTATGTATACATCGACGCATTTGGATATAAATTCAATAAATATTATTCCTGTCTATAGAAATATGATGTAAACCTATGATAATATATCAATATTTCTCCAAATCTGCACATTTTTGAGCCAAAAGCCCTGAGGAACGTTGTTTTGTCACGCGTTCTCAAGACAACAGCACCGGAGTTTTTTTCTGAATGGAGCAGCTGACGCTCATAATTCATATTAAAGGTATCGACTCATTTTTTCATTACATAAATCCTGACACAAATTAAGACATAACTGTCACTATAAGTTTCTCAGAATACAATAGTGGTCAAATACTGAAACGTGAGACTTATATATTTTTAATGATGTATAGTTTGTCAAGGTAATAACATTAAATCTGATAGTAACTTTGAACTATTTTAAAAAAAAAACGCTTCAGAGCGTCCTCGCTCTGGTGAAGGTTAACAGGTTTAAGGATGCACTGATATTAAAATTCTGTCTGATACCAAAAAGCTGATAATTATTTTTATGTTATGGATATTTACATAATAACCAAATACATTTGAAGTAAAACACTAACTATAATCAGTTGTTTTAAATGCTTCAAGTGAATTTAGGCTCATTAATGTGCTGTATTAAAAATAAATATTAATTTTCAGATTAACTAAAGATTAAATTTAACAGTATAACATTATCTATAATTATTAGTATAATCATGTTACATGATTGCAAAGGTAATTAAATGTAAAAATAGGGGAAATGAGTATGCACAATTAAATATTTCATATAGGCTGATAAACAACAGTTCAAAAGTTTGGGGCCATAAGATAATTTTTTCTTTGAAATTAGTAGTTTTATTAGGCAAGGATGTATTAACTTAATGAAAAAGTAACAGTCTTCATTAAGTTAATACATCCTTGCCTAATAAAACTACTAATTTCGACCGGATCCCGAGGGAGGCTGGAGATATTGAGTCCGAGTGGACCATGTCTCCGGCGCGTGTCGAGGCGGGAATCCCTGAACCTGGTGGTGGACACAGGAAGTAAAGGATGCTGTCAAGCTGAAGGAGGAGTCCTATCGGGCCTGGTTGGCTTGTGGGACTCCTGAGGCAGCTGACGGGTACCGGCAGGCCAAGCGAACTTGCAAATGAGTGGTTGTGGAGGCAAAAATTCGGGCCTGGGAGGAGTTCGGTGAGGCCATGGAAAAGGACTATCGGCTGGCCTCGAAGAGATTCTGGCAAACCGTCCTGCGCCTCAGGAGAGGGAAGCAGTGCCCTACCAGCGCTGTCTGCAGTGGAGGTGTGCAGCTGTTGACCTCAACTGGGGATGTTGTCGGACAGCGCTCAGAGGTGGACTCGTCCATCACCCAAGCTGAAGTCACCGAGGTAGTCAAGAAACTCCTCGGTGGCAAGGCACCGGGGGTGGATGAGATCCGCTCTAAGTACCTCAAGTCTCTGAATGTTGTGGGGCTGTCTTGGCTGACACGCCTCTGCAGCATCGCGTGGCAGTCGGGGACAGTGCCTCTGGGATGGCAGACCGGGGTGGTGGTCCCTCTTTTTAAGAAGGGGGACCGGAGGGTGTGTTCCAACTACAGGGGGATCACACTTCTCAGCCTGCCTGGGAAAGTCTATGGTCTATAAAGTCAGGGTACTGGAGAGGAGAATACGGCCGATAGTAGAACCTCGGATTCAGGAGGAACAGTGCGGTTTTCGTCCAGGCCGTGGAATCCGTGGAATCAGCACCTCCAAATCCCCGAGGCCATGGTCCTCAGTCGGAAAAAGGTGGCTTGCCTACTTCAGGTTGGTGGAGAGTTCCTGCCTCAAGTGGAGGAGTTTAAGTATCTTGGGTTTTGTTCACGAGTGAGGGAAGGATGGAACGGGAGATTGACAGACGGATCGGTGCAGCTTCTGCAGTAATGCGGTCGATGTACTGGTCTGTCGTGGTGAAGAAAGAGCTGAGTCGTAAGGCGAAGCTCACGATTTACCGGTCAATCTACGTTCCTACTCTCACCTATGGTCATGAGCTTTGGGTCATGACTGAAAGGACAAGATCCCGGATACAGGCGGCCGAAATGAGCTTTCTCCGCAGGGTGGCTGGGCGATCCCTTAGAGCTAGGGTGAGAAGCTCGGTCACCCGGGAGGAGCTCAGGGTAGAGCCGCTGCTCCTCCACATCGAAAGGGGTCAGCTGAGGTGGCTCGGTCATCTGTTCCGGATGCCTCCTGGACGCCTTCCCGGGAAGGTGTTCCGGGCGCGTCCCACCGGGAGGAGACCCGAGGAAGACCTAGGATATGCTGGAGAGACTATGTCTCCCGGCTGGCCTGGGAACGCCTCGGTGTCCCCCCGGAAGAGCTAGAGGAAGTGGCTAGGGAGAGGGAAGTCTGGGCATCTCTGCTTAGACTGCTGCCCCCACGACCCGGCCCCGGATAAGTGGAAGAAGATGGATGGATGGATGGATGGATGGAAAAAGTAACAGTAAAGGCATTTATATTTTCTACTATAAATAAATGCCGTTCTTTTGAACTTTCTATTCCTCAACTATTCCTTAAAAAATATCACAATTTCTACATAAATATTTAAGCAGCACAATTGTTTTTAACGTTGATGATAAAAATAAATGTTTCTTGAGCATCAAATCAGTCTATTAGAATGATTTCCCTTTCGAGAACGGTCACTTCGTATTGCAGAGCTATACGCAGTGGGAAAACTAATTTCCTCAGATTATTGAAGCTTAAAATGTAAAGCGCATTGCAGCAACTGCACATCCAATGGCGAAGGCGCCAATCAGCTAACAGCGCACCAACATACGTCAGAGACCGCCAAATAGGGCATGGCAGGCAGAGCCTATAAATGAGCCCGAAATTCGCCATTATAGCAGATTTTCTCAACTTCAGCGACAAACTCCGTCTCTGTGTCCTCCGGATAACTTTGAAGCTATCGCCGTCGAAACAAGCCTTCTCTGCTAGAACGAGCCTTTGCACAGCGGACTGCACCCTTCTCATCTGAAGCCAACATCAAATGGCAAATGTAATGTAAGCGGAACGAAACTGAGCTACTCGTTATTGTGTGGTTGACGGACCGTTTATCAGTTTGGACCAATGCAGCGCGAGGCGATCTTGATCAAGCAGCACTGTTACTACACAGTGAGATCCAGTAAAGAAAGCATTTGAATTCGCCACTGAAGTAATAACATCGCTGCGAGATCTAGTGAGAAACATTCACATTTCTCCGTTATTAACGGATCAAACAGCGCTGACGTGGAAACCAGGAATAAACATTGTTCCATGAATGAACAATTCAGTGTCCACAGATCAGCAACATTCACCATGGATTTACTGTAGTAACACTACTAACTGTAACCATGGAAGTTTGGCAGGAATAGTAGGCTATAATGCTTTCAAGTAGCATTACGTCGGTTTTATTTTGACATTATAAATACAAATACTGCCCTCAAATGTTAATCTGAACTAAAATAAACATTTGTTTATAACTACTACAATATTACATTTCATTTTGTCCAAAGAGCTGTTTTGTTTTATATGCTCCTAAGAAAAGTCAAGTATTGCTCCATCATTGCTCAAAGTAAAAAAAATATCATACTTTATTATACAATACTATTTTAAATATAATTAAAAAAATTAAATCAAGGAAATTTCTCTGGCATTTCTTTCTTTTTGGTGTATCGAAAACGTACCGAACCGTGAATTTTGTGAACCGTTACACCCCTAACATATATCCTTTCTATTTTACTGTTATGTATACAGTCTGAAAGAGCTGAACGAGCGTTGTTACAAATGCCTCGTTTCACGTGCGCCACGTGTGGATCCCATCTGCACAAGGGCAACAGGCATGAGTGCGTCTCATGCCTGGGGCCTTCCCATGCTGAGGCCGCCCTCTCTGCTGGCGGCTGCTCTCTCCGCTCTCTCATGGCTGTTTCGGTGCTGCGGACGCGGCTAGCTCTCGCGAAAGATGGCGACGCCGCACCCCCCACTCTTCCGTTTCCAGCGCTACTTCTGCCAAGGAAGAAGAAGAGTCACAGCCATTGTCAACCCGAGAGCATGGACATTAGCGAGCCCACGCCGGCCACGTCCCCGCGTGCCTCGCTTTCTCCAGCTCTGACACCATCACCGGTCCTGTTTTCACAGACGGACCAGCGCCGGGCCTGGTGGCGGGCCTGGTCTCGGGCCTGGTGGCGGGCCTGGTCACTGGCCTGGTCTCGTTCGGTGCATCGGACAACGAACAGGACAACAGCTTCTCCATCGCAGCTTCTGAGGAGGCTCTGTCGACCCCACCCACCTTTCTCAGTCGAGTGCTAGCGTCTCAACTAGGACTAACTCGGATGCGGAGATGCTTTGGATCCTCAGGCTCGAGTGGGCCTCGCGTCGAGTTGGGTTATAAACACAATAATGCAAGGATACTCGCTCCAATTTGCTCGCAGACCCCCAAAGTTTCAGGCGGTTCTCGAGACTTCGGTGAGAAGCAGAATCTTTTAAAAATAGTTAAAAATATATGTTTAAAAGATATCCAATCTTCAGGAGGATGTTGAAGAGCCCATCCCGACTAACCAGGTCGAAGGCCTTGGTCAAGTCTATGAAGGCGACGTACAGGGGCTTCTGCTGTTCCCTGCACTTCTCCTGTAGTTCCAGTATGCCTTCGATGCTCAAGAGACAGATGCCTCTGTAGTTGTTGCAGTCGCTCCTGTTGCCTTTGTTCTTGTAGAGGGTGACGATCTTGGCGTCTCTCATGTCTTGTGGAACACCACCTTCACTCCAATGCTGGCAAAGGATGTTAAATAGAGGCTGGAAAGGGTGGTCTTGCAGTGTCTGATCAGGTCTGGGGGGATGCCATCAATCTTAGGGGCTTTGCGGTAGGCTAAGCTGTTGATAGCCTTGCTGAGTTCTGCCAGTGTTGGTTCAGCGTCTAACTCCTCCATGTTGGACAGAGGATCGATGACATCCAGTGCTGAGGTGACAACAATGTTCTCTCTGGAATAGAGCTCTGAATAGTGTTCCACACATCTCTCCATCTGCTTGGTTTTGTAGGTGATCGTCTTTCCGCAGCTGGTATTCAGGGGTGCAGTTTTGCTTTGAGTTGGTCCGAGAGCTTTCTTGATGCCATCGTACATGCCCCTGATACCTGTTGTGGTGGTGGTAGCCTTTATTGTCACTTAGTCACAAGTACCAGTGAAATTAGCCATCAACCGGTCCATGCACAAACATACATACAATATGACAATGGGGTAGACAAGAGAGGAAGACTGAGGATTGAGGAAAATAATACAGCATGACATGAGGATAGGTGAGGGAAAAAAAAGGCAACTCCCAGACTATGCTCCTGTGAGGAGTACAGTCTGGGAACAGGAAAAAAACACCTCAGCAAAATTAGCACATAATCAGTACTACGACATGAATCCACAAGACTTGCAACAGGGGAGGGGAGTGGGGGATGGAGGTAACCCAGCACAGGCAAGCAGCCATCCGGTCCTGCAGCCATTTTCGCCGCTGGTCACAGACCCGCCCACCAAGCTAGGGGGTACAAAGCGGCAAAGGCGAGGGATGCGGGGTGGGGGGATGATTGCATATCTGTATATATATGTAAGAGTTTGTGTATGTGTAGGCCTGGAGATTCGCTCCGCCTGGCATCCAAATCTCGGTGCCTAAATCCGCAGGATGTCATAGCGTTAACACAGCAAGTTGCCATGGAGACAACCTTGATTAGGTCCCAAACAGAGTCAACAATCAGCAGGTGTCTGTGAGAAATGGGGGAAGGAACGCAAGAGCGGCTCACTGCAGTGCTCTTCCGGGGGAGGAGTTGTTCCAACAGTGGCCTTGGCCGAGGCCAGTGCTGGTTGAGGGGGGCCGAAAGCAGATAAGATTGGGATTATTTGGTCTTGGGGCGAGTAGCCGCATTCCTTTGCACGACTACTCTCTTAGTCCATTCTGGTCCATCAGCTTTTGCAAAGCCGTGAGCTTCTCCATGATGTTATCCATATTTCGGGTCACCTCCCTGTTGTTATCCATAATGCGGTTAATAATAGTCCCCGCCTGAGTGCTGACCGCTCTGCCCTCTGCTTCAATCATGCCGGGCAGCATTGTGGGGCTTTGGACAGCTGTCACCGTCTTCTTAATTTCTTGATAAACCAGGGCAATGCCTAATCCAGTCAGCAAAAGACCTGTTATCATGGTTCCGAATAGATAGATATCTTCAATGTCCTCCACGGAAAGAGCCGCCAGACACACGACCCGCCACCCTGTCCCAGCTGCGAACGTTCCAGCAGGGCCGTCAGGTTCCCCCGAACCCAAGCTTCTCGTCGAGAAGATGGTGTCAATTGCGTTGAGAGACCAGTTGATCAAATCAAATCCATGATTTTTAGTTTGGAGAGCAGTGCGGAGAGAGTCTCTCAAAGTTAAGACATAAGACTAGACGAGAGGAGCGAAGCAGGGAAGGTAAGGGGGAGGAGAGGGAGAGAAAATGCGACCGCCTTCATTGAGAGCCTGAAGAGAATGTTGCTGCTGCATTCTGAATGTCATGACTGAGCTCCTGCCAGTACTCGTTGGCGCATCTTCTTGCTGTCTGCTGTACTGCTGCGCTATATAAATGTAACAAATTATTATTATTATTATTAAAAAATACTTTGCTCCTGGCTGATCTGAGTGCTTGAAGGGTTTTCCCACCTGATGAGTGCTTCTATTCAGAAAGGGCAGCACGCTTTGCTTAAATAACAGGGGTCAACTCCGCAGACTTGGCATCAAACCAGTCGCAGTTCTTGAAGGTCTTTCTCCCATAGGTAGCAAGAGCTGATTTCTAAATTGCCTCACGCAGGTGGTTCCATGATGCGGAAGCGATGTTACATGGGTAGCCTACAGACAGAGTATCCTTAAGAGACTGTGAATTGAGTTCCTTGAGTTTCTCTGGATGTTGCATCTTAGTCGTGTCAATGCGTGACTTCCCTTCTTGTTTGGAGCGGTAGAGTTTCTTTGGTAGCAGCTTGATCTTGCAGCATACCAGTGAGTGATCAGAGTCGAAGTCAGCACTGTGGTATGAGCGGGCGAGAAGCACATGCTTGAGGCTTGTACTTCTGACGATGACTATGTCAAGCTAGTGCCAGAGCTTGGATCGAGGGTGGCGCCATGACACTCTGTGTTGTGGCTTTGTCTGGAAATAGGAGTTGGTAACGCAGAGGCCATGATAAGAGCAAAGCTCATTACGTTGCCCATTCTCGTTTATCTTGCTAACTCCAAAGGAACCAAAGCAGGAAGGCTAAGAGTTATGGTCCAAACCTACTCTTGCGTTGAAGTCCCCAAGGAGGACGAGCCGTTCTCTACTGTGGATGTTCTTGATGACGTCATTCAGGTTGGTGTAGAACTCGTCTTTTGCCTCAGGTGTAGAGGTCAAGGTTGGGGCATAGGCGCTGATGAGTGTAACTGGTCCCTCAAAGGTATGGAGGCGGAGGGTCAGCAGGCGTTCTGATCCCTTGTCTCCTGGTTCAACCATCTCCAGCAAGTTGTTCCTCACTGCAAACCCTACTCCATGCTCTCTTTCCTTGCCAGAAGGTGTAATCCTTCTCCTTCAAAGATCCTGATTCAGCCAGACGTGTTTCTTGCAGAGCGGCTATGTCTACCTTCAGTCTCAGTAGCTCGTCGTTGATGACCGCTGCTTCTTACGTCAGGAGGTCGTCAAGTCCAGTTGTCATGGTGTGGACGTTCCAGCATCCCAGATTAAGAGCCCAATGAGGAAGGCAGACTGTGGCGGGACAGCACCTTACTGGCTGGTGACTGCCCAACTTAAGGCGGGTGGTAGCTGTCCAATGAGATGCAAAGATCTCTCCCACCGTCGGAAGCAACCTCTGGCGCCACACTCTACGCCAATCAAGCATTATAGCTAATAACCGGTAGACTGCTGCTTCCTGTGTTGTTTCGACGCTGTGAAGCGAAGCTGGAGTGTCCTCTCCAGGGCACAAGCCAGGGCAGGGTAATATGGAAGACCAGCTGTTGACCAAGTAGCAGGTCCCCCTTCTCCACAGCTCTGATTGATCCAACGGAGCAGCAGGACCGATACAATTTGGGACCAGCGCCATCGTAGGAGTTGCCAGAGCGAGATTGCATGCAACCACACGCTGCCTATGGGACTCCAGCTCCAGATTTCCCCTCAAAGTTTACTCCTGAAGCCTTTTCCCAAAAGAGATGTGGCTGCAAGGCAGAGGAGGTTTTGACAGAGTTTACCTTCTCTGCATGAGGCAGGTGGCACCGGGTGACATGGTTAACGGTGGCAGGTGTGACCTGACATGACAACATTATACTGCTGCTTACTATATGCATTTACAGCTGTTTAATATATACATGCAGCAGTATTTTCAAATGTATAGCTACCCGTTTTCCTTATCTGAGTCTAACATGGTGCATAGCTCTAAAGTAACATTAAATTTCATAACCAGGGCCAGGTCAGAGGTCACAGACAGGGCTTTGGCAGAACGGATTCATATGCAGACAATAATATTGTGATGGCAGTGATTACCAGCAGTGGATATCCTTGAACAAGTGTGTTTGTATGAATGAACTCCCAGTCTTCTAGTTTAGGTAGCAAAAGATACTATACATATTTAATATGTGTAATGAATATTGCATAGCTACAGCGTTACTAGGAATACAAGGCTCATCATAGGCTGTTTGTGTGTGTGCGTGTATATACACACATTCTCCCATGGGGTATAACATATGATACTTTCTGACTGAAAATTCAGGTCATTGTGGCTTCTAATAAATGTTTTTTTTTTGGGTTAAATGTATTTAGAACTGAATATGGCAGACTTCTCTCCTTTTTTCTTTCATGTATATTTGAGGAGCACTAATGCATTTGTAGTGTCTTTCTGCTGCTGCTCATCACTTCTAAATTACAGCAAATGACAGACTGTCTTCCTCTCAGAAATACACGTGCAAGCGTGTGCCATTTGCGGGCCATCTTTTATATCAAGAGCTCTTCTAATCCTCAACTCTAAACAAACAATTTAGACACACTACACAATAAAGGAAGTCTTTTTAGCCCCATCTCTCTTTCAAACGTGCACTCTCCCTCTTTTTTGTCAAATGTATTTAAGACGCTGCATACGTAAGAATCTGGGGAGTTTATACGGGTTATTCTGTGGATAAGCTGAATTAGTCACGTACCAGCAGAGTGGCTCCAGTGGAACGTTCCCCGATCAGTCGTTTGGTTGAATTGCTTTGAGTGAGATTCTCCTCATGTCTTTCCTCTTGACAGCTGGAATCCTAACTGGGAATAACCACATCCCTAATCCTGTGCGAAGCGAGACCACAGAGCTATTTATGCTACATCGAACATCTTCAGCTATCGTGGTTAATGTCATCATGATGAAATCAAAATGGACAATTCTTTTTTTTTTTTTAGGGGAATTTTAAGGCCCCCTTTGGTGAAAATCAAGCTTTTAATGTTGTCTATATATCTATGTGGTGTTTTTATATGTTTTAAGACAAACCATGTGTAAATTCTTAAGTCAACCCCATTGCTGAGTATGTTCTCCTTAAAACTGCAGTGAACCAAAGACAGTCTCAAAATCGCGTTTTGAAATCGCTGGTGTTTCTGATGTCACAAACTACCTTGTAACCAATCACATCAACGTGTGTTCATCAATGAGTCAATCTCTGTGCTAGTGAGTAAGTGGAGGCGGGGGTAATTGCATATAGAACTGCGTATGCGAAATGAGGCAAGGGTGTAGTTACTGTACATTCAAGCTATTTTAAGGCATTAAGGAAAAAACGTGTAATTTTGGTGATCAAAAATACATTTTAAGGGATACAATTATTGACTACTGGGGGACTTTAAAAGTTATAGAATAAAATGCTCAATCAATGTGTTTGAACATATTCTAATATCCAATAAATAAATAAAAACACTGCCCATCTCACTCAGACAAAAATCCGATTCTTAATCACTGTATTTTTTACTTATGCATCACTTTTATAATTTGTAACTTAGCTCTTGGCATGAAAATAGCCTCAGCTGCTGACATGGCAGCTACTAGTACTGAAACAATATTCATCATGCAATATGCAACTATATGCATTTCAAAAGCTATAGTGTTTAGCCTTCCTAAATTACACAAGTATATATAATATTTGTTTAAAAGTTACAGAGTTCAGAAGGTGTTGCATAACAGAAATGACCCTCTTAACCCTTGGCAGACAATTAAATAATGTGTGAATAAGGACGTGGCTGATATTGCTTTCGGTTCATTTGTTACAGAGGAAATGGAAGGTGAACACATTGCCCTCATTCACTAACCATGCATATGCAAGTATTTGTGTATACAACCTGTTAGTTAATGCTGTTACGCAGTTATCATGATTTAAGAACCTTAAAACAATTACTTTTGTTCCTTTATTCATAACTTAATTCACTATATATATTTGTATGATTATTAATTATTACATTTGTTTGCTTTTAGCTTGATCTTGGACATGTGATGCATAATATACAGCCTGTAGATACAGGTTCAAAGCTCAATTTTTATAGTCTAGGGCTAAACCTATATAAAATGTATTTTTTGTTTTTAACTGGCTTGTTATTTTTTTGAGTGTGTAAGAAGTAAGAAGAGGCGAGGTTGTGTGAAATCCGTTAAATTGAGATAGTTTAGGCATGTTTTATGCAAATAAAAGCTAATTTTAGGTACGCCCTCCCTCAATTAAAAATAACCCATGCAGATTCATCGACATGTAACAAGAACAAAAACAAATTCATATGCGTTTATTTGTGCACATAAATTCCCAAATTGAATTCAGTTATTAGTTTAACTGAGCTATCATTTCATGCAATATGCTCTGTTATATGCTGCACATTTTGACAAATGTAGTATGTCATAACATTCCATTCAAACATTTGACATAGACATGCTATTCCAATCATAGCCTTTTGATCATAGCATAGTTATTTATGAATTACAATTTACTAAACATATCTTACAAGATGCGTTTCCCGAAAGACTAAAAAAAGAGAGACTTTTCAGAGAATTTCAGTTTCTTGAATATAACGGTATTTTGTCTTGTTTACAGAGTTTGTTCTCTTGTTTTTTAGCACAACACTCATTTAGTGAAACAAGACAAAGCTCATGTATGATATTTTTTTATGACAAGTCAAAATTACTGGTCTAAAATTGAATTTTTGCCATGTGTCTGTAATGCACAGAAAATATGTCTCATTATTACATGGTTCTAGCTGTTTTCCTGATGTGTTTTTCTGTCTTTAGCTTGCGTCAGCTCTATTTAGTGGAAGGGATGCTTCCTCCAACATGCTGAGATGTTTATGTCAGTGCTGTGGGCCACACTTTTTACTGTTACCCAGTGAACACTGCCCCAGATCTCTGCAGTAATTGCTTTGCAGTAGGTACGTTAGCTCACAATAAGGGAGAAAAAACTTAACTAGATGGAATCTTACAATAGAGGCATGGGAAAGATAACGAGATGGGAAAAACCTGTCCGAATTCAGCATCAGTCATGAAACACCCAAACAAAGGTTTCCAGGTTTTTTAGCTGCTTTTTTTACGGTTGGGGGTTTTGCTCCAGGTTTTGGCAAACATGTAGACTGAGAAAGAGCGAGAGATTGTTAAGATAAATAGTTGATGAATTCTGAAAATATTCATATGGGTGAATAAGTGAGAGAGAAGAGAGATGGGAAATGTTCCTTTCTTGTTAGCCACTGAGGCCAGACTTCCTTGGCTCTGTTTCACTGAGCCCCAATAGGCAAAAGAAATGAAAGTAGGAGAGTTAAAGAAAAAAATGGAGAAAGCCAGAGAGAAAATACAATGCAAATGTGAAGAAAAAAAAATCATTAAGCTGCGCAGATGAACTCTACATCAGTTAAATATTCTAATGTTTTCAGTTTAACATCTAACATCCATTTGAGCTGAATAGAGGCTGGTCTTGTCATATTTCATTTGGTGATGGGCTTTTAGTGTAGTCCACAGTTTCTCAAGTTTTTCTTTTCTTCTCCATATGCACCCGGAACTCTGTGGCTTTTACTGCTATTTGCTCTCACTGTACTGTATACAATTTGCAGCAAATATACCTTAACTGCAATAAACCTGTTTGACAATATCATGTTTACAATTTGCGGGGGAGGTAGAAAAGTAATATTGCAGACAGGAAACAGCAGTATATTATGGATTTATTAGAATAAATGACAGTGAAAGTAAGGTGCAGTTGTAATACTTGCTTTTTAGCGGATACAATCTGGACACAACTTTACATTTCTCAAAGACAAAAACACATTAAAACCACTGCACTGTTATTTCATACATGTGCTTCTCTTTTCTTCTTTTATATTTTTCTTCTCCCTTTTCCTCGTCTTTTATCTTTTTTTCTCGTCTGTCTTTTCTCTTCTGCTTGCTTCTCTTGTCATCTCGTCTTACCTCTCTTATTGTCTCTTCTCACCTTGTCTCATCTCTGATCTTTTTTTCTCTCTTTGTTATCTTGTCTCTTTTTCCTTGTCTCGTCTCTCCTCTTTCTCGTCTTATGTCTTTCTCTTTTCTCCCCATCTCGTCTCGTGTCTCTTCTTTATTTGTACACTCCTGTCTCATATCCCTATCTGAAGTCCTGTGGCCACTGGAGTGTCTTTCCCACAGAGCTCTGTGGTCAATGTAAACCAATACATGATCAATAAGGACATGTAGCTCTATGTCTCTCTCACTCACACACACACACACACACACACACACACACACACACACACACACACACACACACACACACACACACACACACACACACACACACACACACACACACACACACACACACACACACACACACACACACACACACACAACATGTGCTTTTGCACATGTCTGTTTTCCTGAATCTTGAATACAGATATTTATTCTGGTTAAACTCTTAAGATCTGACCTTTCCTTTTTTTCTTTCCTGCTCTCTTTCTCTCTCACTCACTCAGAGAGTGGTCATTTACATATGGCCTAATTCTGAAGAGGGGAAAAAAAGGAATTTAATGATGTTCAATGTTCATTTATCTCTCCTGGGCTGGAAAGAGAGAGAGAAGCTTTGGCATTAATTAATGATGGTAATATTGTAAATGGGTACCAGAGTACCAGCATCATTTCAACACTTAAAACATAATAGTGTTTTTTTTTTTTTTTACTTTTTAAAGCGTGGTTAATGTTTTAAAATTCATGCACACTATGTTGAAGTAGATTGCTCTATATACACTAAAGGGCCAGTTTTAATATGAACAAACGATATTGCATAGTACACTGCAAGGTTTTATAAAAACAACCAATGGTTTGTCCTAAATCTTGTGCAGTGTGACGACGGAGGCAGTGGCTTATTTATTTCGGTGTCAGGTTTTGGAGCAGCTGTGCCGGCTGCAGGTGGAAATGCAGAGTTTCGATCCTCTAAAAGCACATGGCAGGATCTCTGCTTACAAACGCTGGATGACTGCATCCATACCCTCCGAAACGACATTTAACCCCCTCGGCACTCAACCTAGCCATAGTTAGCGAATTTGGTGTGGACAGGCTCACCTGTTTCTCTGGCTTTTTAAAGATGAGGATGTACTTGACTTAATACTGTGTGGCTCACAGAAAAAAAGTGATTATGGTATTCACACTAGAACAGCTCTCTATAATTCAATAGAATTGAACTGAATAAAACGGAACTTCAAAGAGCAGCGAATAGAGAGAGAAAGAGAGAGAATGATTTTTGCTTAGAGGAAGTTTTAATGGGTTTGGATGTTATGTTCTAAAAGAGTCTTACTGTCACTCTCGGCTCCATTAAAAACATTTTCTCTTCATAAAGAATCAAATGATGAAAAGAGGAACAGCAGGAGAGAATTTGGGAGTGATTTAATTTTTTTTCTTCTAATTTTGCTTCTCTCTCTCTCTCTCTCTCGCTCTCTCGCTCTCTCGCTCTCTCGCTCTCTCGCTCTCTCGCTCTCGCTCTCTCTCTTGCTCTCTCTCTCTTTCAAACAGACAGAGTCACAAACACCTGCTATCAAAAACATATACTGCACACGCACAAGCAGACAGAGATTGGCATTCTTTCTCCATCCAGCTGCCTCCTCTTAGATTTTCCTCACTGTTGTAAACACATTAATTAAAGACATTAATTGATTAGGAGATAAGACGGTCATTAAAAATGAACTTTGTTATCGTTCCACCCTGCTGAGTGTCCACAGAGCGACTCTCTCTCTTTACTGATGGAGCTCACGCTGGGAGTGGGTGTGTAAGAGCTTTCTACCTGCTGGGGGCTGCGATTTTCGACTCTTTTGTTCCCTCTTGGCCTGCACCTTTTTCATAATTGACTTTTCGTGACAATTTGGTTAATTTGGTGAGTGGTATTTGAGTATACCGTCAGCACACATTGTGAAAATGACAAATGTTTCCCTCTTTAACTATTGGAATAGGATGGAAGTTTGGTTCTGACAACCTACTGTGGTCAAATAGTTCATTATTTCTGTTGTTGTTGTTGTGTTTGTAGTCCAGAAATGGGCACCATTTATTTGTCCCCCATGCCCTTTCTCTTGAAATTAAAAGTGCTTTTGAAATTAAAATAGTTTGCTAAAAGTCTACAAGTTTGGAAGCATCCAGGTCATAGTAATTACTATAATAATTAAAGTATTGTAGTAAGTTGCAGTTATCACACTTTATTACACAGCTCTGTGGAATACTTGATTCTGATTGGTCAATCACACCATCCAGGGGTATGTTATTCCCAGATAACAACCACTGAAAACAGATAACACAGGCTCATCCGGGTTACTGAAGTCAGCAGCGCTATACGCTTCCTTATAAAAAAAAGGAAAGTTTTTTCTTCATGGAAGTTTTGCATTTGGTGAGCTAATAAAATATTAAAACTCAGTCAAATCAATATTTTGTGTACAGCTATTTAATTATGCCATCCAGTATCGTGGACTCGCTCTCTTTTGTTTCATACAAACGCAGCTGCTGCCATTTTGTGTCTATTGTTTTGTACACTGTTGGATTATAAGATGCAAACAGGTACGATTTTAAAGTTTAAAATCGGAAACATTACAGTTTAATCTGAAATCAATACATCTAATCTCCATAATTATTTATGTGGCCAAATGCTGTGTAATAAGTGGTATGACTGTATACCGTATATCTCTTAAATGTCCATCTAGTTTACTTGCTGTGCTAGCAACTGCTCTGTCTGCGAAAGCTTTGCGTTTAAAGACATAATAAAATATTTCAACTCAGATCAATATTTCATCTCTAGTTATTTACTTATGTGGCAAGTAGCCGTGCAATAAGCGGGATAATGTACATCCAGCCGGTTGTTATCTCAGAATAAACCCCGGCAGGGTGATAAGTACCCCGAAGCGAAGCTTTTTACATAGTATGTTTGACACCGAATAAAATATAAAGCATAATTATTTTCTTTTTGATTACCTGATAATGGAAATACGTACACATCACAGTCAGACATGCACCTTTGGCCCAATTATTTTATTCACCTTATTATTATTATTATTTTAATATTATTGGGTCAACACTTCTCTCATTGATAGCCAATGAAGGATAGTCATCAAAAAATAAGGATTTATGCTGCCATTGTCCAAAACTCCAGTTTGCCTAGATCATTTCAAAACTTTTAGAGGGCACTGCATATGCAAATGCACTCATCATATGTCAAATGAGCAACAATGCTTTGTTACACTCACACCATGAGTCATGGTTGATTAGCTTCAGTAGTTAACCCTCGCTGGTAGATGTTGTGCATGTTTTTTTCAGTTGGTGGCCATTCAAAAATAGCCTGGCATTGTTGATTTTTTTAAAAACATTTAAACCACAAGAATGTCTTTTTTGTTTAGCAGTTTAAGACATGATCTACACAAGTATGTGAACCTAGACATTTCAAGCATTTGTTGCATTCAGAAATGCAATTTATTATAAACATTATTTATCCATGCACATTATTTATTTATTTTAAATGTGTGAAGGGCTGTGCAATAAGACGAGTTAAACATTTTCCCTGCAGCAAATTATAACTCTCATGAAACTTTCACTCTTTTACTTTGCAATGCTCACTTTCTATGATCCAGTCAATTCCTGATGGACAAAATTAAGTCCCAATGTTTTTTGTTTTTTTCTTATTCGATAATCTGTTTCACTCGTATACATACGTCATAAAAGAAAAGAAAATTCTAACTTCTAAACACCAAAAAAACATTCATTGACCAATTACTCGCACCTGCGTTCGTATGCTTTCGTAAAAGTAGATTTAGTAATGTCTCTAGCCTCCTGGTTGCGTATATAGATTTCTCAGGTTTATTAGAGCTTTTCCTCTCGCACAGCCTGTTGGTTTCTTGTTGAGTCAAATATAGTTTGCAGTGCTCTGCCCAATCCTTAAATAACAGCCTCTGTGTAAAGCCTACAATGTGTCAGGTTCACAAAACAATCTGTGCTGAAATGTGCCACGCAAACCGCTGAAGAATGGCTCCGGGTTAAATACGACTTAAGCTCTATCAACAGCATCTGTGGCACGCTGTCGATTTCCACAGAAAATCATTTTGAGTCATATCTCAGTGTGTAAAAACAAACAAACAAACAACAAAAATCACAAAATATTTAGAACTTAAACATGTCCTCTCTTGTGTGTAAAGGTGTTTTATGTTTCTCTCTATTTCTCAGAAATAATAATAAAAAAAAAACAGATGTGTCTTCTCACCATGAAGATGTCCAAGCAAAGCAGCAAACAAGGATTTAGAGGACCATTGGGAATGGGAGTCTGTGGTTACAGTGACAGAGAATAGAGTCCGAAACATGATACGGGATGCCCACTTGACTAAAAGGGGGAAAAAAAATGTCAGGAAAAGGTGAGCAGTTCTCAATTTATTGGATGAAGTATAGTCAGGTAAGAATGATAGGAATGTGTTAGCAGAAGCAGGTGTTGATAACAAGATGTAAAAGGTGCCTGATGAGGGGATGACAAATGTACACTGATGTGTCAGATTAGTCTAAAGTGAGTTGTTCTCTGTGAATGTGTCTGTTGCTTTTCTTAGTTAAACCCAAAGGATTTATATCAGGCGTTCTCAAACAGTGGGCCGCGGTCTGGTTCCAGCAGACCCTGGCTGGGTTCCAATCGGACCGTGGCACATAATGACAGCGGTAGTACAATTTTCCTATTTCTACAGTTTGAAGTTTAAAACAATTATTTTAGTCCAGACTTCAAGAGTAAAACACTGAACCCCCATACAGTATCTTTTCTGTCCCATGGCCTTCTGCCAGTGCCATTCATATTTAAAATTATAATAGCCTGATAAAACATCCAATCTTACTTTTTAATAATTATTTCTAATTGGGCTCAACTGATGAAAATTCTTGAAATTAGCTCTTACACCACTGCTTTGGCTCATCTTTGATGACTATTTCACTTTTATATAACTTTTACAAAGTACTACTGCTATCCAGATAGAAATGAACATATGAACAACCAAGAAAGAAGGAAACATAGAGACCGAACCTCTTGGAACTTTAATTGAATTGTTGATATAGATCTTTTCTTTCTATATATTTTATTTTTTATGCAGATTTTCTGGTAACTATATACAAATGACCTATATGTGTGTGTTACATAAAAATGTTAAATGAAATGAAATTAAATATGGTCTTTATTTGTTTAAGTAAACATTAGAGATTATTCGTGCTGAATTAATAATAAATAATTATTATTTAGCCTACATATAGTAGCAGCAGGCAAACGTCACAATGGGTAAATCATAGTGCGACATGCTATTGAAGATTATTTATTTATCTGTTTGCATTATAAGTCAATTATTTATAATTATTTCTTTATTTTTGTCCTCTGTTTCTTTCCTTTTGTTCTTATACCACCAATTCCCTTTTTAATGGCGGTTTTACTTAGAGGATCTGCAATCGTAAATGGGCTCAGAGACAGAAGCAAATGAGCTCTGGTTTCAGAGCTCATTAATTTAAAATGGAATACTTTTCCTGCAAGTTGGAGTAGTTTTTCTGCAAGAAACCCACAGTGATCAGAGTAATGAGGTTTACTGGGGATTGTGGTGAGATGGGGGCTACATTCTCCGTCAGGGCTCTTATATTAGTACAGGTGCAGTGTTGTTGTTTTGCACTGCTTTGAGTGTGAAAATTGTGTCCAAGAATGATTTGAACCAAGGTGTTTACCAGTATTGTGGGCGGCACTGCCATGTTCACTTTATTTTAGTGTCTAGATATTTACTAAGCTGGCCCACGTTTGAAGAACCTTTCGATCAGAGGACATTACGCTAATGAGACCTGACTAGTATTGTACTACTGCCGCTGATAGGGAAAAAAGACAACATCTGTTTTGTCCAACATTATTGCGTTTCTAGATTTTTGAAGGGATAAAACTAATCAGTTAAGCAGTCCACCTGGGTGAAATTCTCAGAGGGTGGAGCTGCAAGGCTGGACAGATTTTATACCCCATATAGCAGAAGAAATAAAGTGTGTAGCGCTGCTATAACTCGTGATCCTCTCTTGGATCATAAGAAGATCACCGTTGATTATGCATTATGTGGTGCAATAAAACCTCCTTTTGGCATTTTATTGCAAAATTCCTACAGAGCAAAATAAGCTATGACAGTGAGAAGGCTCAGATATGGGTGTTTTGTCTCCAGTATTCATCTCGTTAAATCGGAAGCATCAGAATGAATATAAAGAGTCATGGGAGTTATGTTTTTCTAGTCAAGGGCAAAAAGCTGTTGTGGAGCAGGCTTGTTTTTCAGACTGCTCTTGTTGATCGGAAGCATCAGCTAAGCTTGTACTGGAAGATATAGTGATGCGGGTCGTAGTTAGGGCATGCTTCACCCACGTTAGAGACATTGAGAGGCCAACAACATTTTTCTTTAATTTGGAATGCGAGACTAGTCAGGAGAAGCGGATGCTGTGCCTGAAGAATAATGAAGGCATTGTCATCTCCATCTGCTATGCACACACTCACTGTTGAATATTATTCTGACCTGTATACTGTTGATGAATCAGACTCGCTGTATGGAGCTGAACTGTTCCAGAATCTCTCAAAAAATTGCTGAAGTTAAACTCCAAAAAGCAATGATAGAATGTCTGTAGAAGGCCTCAGGCCTTGATGGGTTTGCCTTGAATGTAATAAACATTTCCTAAACATAATCAAAAAAGACTTTTTGAATATATATCTTGTTCTGTGTTGGCCATGTCTATCTAAATAAGATCTTTTGTCTTACTGTGTGTTGGGTACAAGACCCTTTACTGGGATCTCAGTAGTCTCAGACAGCACACTCGCCGACTGCCCACTGACTGATGCATATTGCACACAAACTGGAAATCACTTTCTTGATCTAGTAAGATCTAATCTGATTGGCTGGTTTTATGCAATTTCTGAGAGTAGGGGCAGATCTTTTTTTTATTGGTCTGTATGGAAAGTCAAAGGTACCTGTCTGATTTAAGGATGAAATAACCACTGTATTTGCCATTGTTTGCAAGGATATTTATTCAATAATTCATTCATAATATACCTTTGATAATGCCAGTCCTCACCGACCTAACCATGGTCAATTGCTTTGCATGTCAGTCAGATAGCTATTCCTGTGGATATTCCAAGTTTGTGGATATTTACCAGAATAAGCTGCAATATGTATATCTGGTCAAAGGTCTGGTTGCACTGGATCAGGGTTTCATTAAAATATTAATGTTATAAAGGAACTATGATGGACCAAACAATGTTTTTCCTCATGCTGTTTGTTCTGTATTTTTGATTACACCATATTTGATTACATTTAGCTTGGTGATTCTCTTAACCCAGTTTTTTGTTCATTGACTACTATTCACATGCCATTCATGGGTTTATCAAAGTGTTAACATTGAGCCCCCCAGGCACCTTCTAAACATTGAGAGCGGTCCTCTCAGATCCATCAATCTCTTTCCAGCTCAAACTATTGCGAGAGTTTGGGGCGTGGCCACTTCAGCAGGCGGAGCCAGAGGGAGTTTAGTAGGGTTGCCGGGCACCATATGGAACCAGTACCTAAATAACCAGTATGGAAATGAACCGAATCAAAACGCTGATTTCGGTGCCTGATTTCGGATAGTTCACCCAAAAATTAAAATTAGCCCAGGATTTACTCACCCTGAAGCCATCCTAGGTGTATATGACATTCTTCTTTCAGACGAATACAATAGGAGTTATATAAAAAAAAAGTCCTGGCTCTTCCTTGCTTTATAATGGGAGTCAATGGGTTTATTTTTTTGGAAGTCCATCAAGCGCATCCATCCATGATAAAAGTTCTTGAAACGGCTCTGGGGGGTACTAAAGGTCTTCTCAAGTGAAGCGATGCGTTCGTGTAAGAAAAATATCGATATTTAGAACTTTATCAAGTAAAATAACTAGCTCCCGGCAGGCGGCCCTACGCAAGTTGACTTACGCCAAATATACCCATTGACTCCCATTATAAAGTTTACGGTTTCTACACATTTAGTTTTTCTTAGCAAAAGGAACATTTGCAAAAAGTTGGAAATTATACAGCTGTAATGTAACTCCATAAATTCATAAAAAAATAGTTTTGCTTGGAAACAATGGCATAAGATGCAAAACATTTCAAAGCATTCATAGTGATACTTCTAATAAGAAGTCTATTACAAGTCAGTTTTGCAAATTTGACAAAAACCTCAACTATGTTAGAATGATGTGCAGTATTTGCCCTAAATGCCAAGTGACCGTTTTGTTTACTGGTCCAAAACTTCCTTACACTAGTCCCTGGTCAGTGGATCAGCCTTATTATTGAGCCCTGGTGTCCCTCATAATACCGTTTCAAGGGAATAGGCCAGGCCTCACTAAAGTACCTCTTTTTATGAATATGAAGGGTTGGTATATGGTTATTATAGCCAGGCTTAGTATATTTTAGTCATCTTTATGGAACACATGGAGAGAAAAAAAAGGAATACGATATTGTCGTATTTACCACCATCAATAATCAATCCCACCCCCGTTAGGAAAGCAGCTTGGATCCCATGTAAAGTTGGAAAGGGTGGACTGATCACCCAATGTTCTCTGTAAAAGAAGGGAATCCAAGCAGTAGTTTTCCGTCTATTTTTGTATGTGGCAGACTGCTTCAGTTGTTAAATGCGTGGTGTGGATTGGGACTGTGTGATGTTTTTACATTAGTGTGATTTATTTATGGGCCCAAATACAAGTTCATTAGAAATAAAATAGATGTACTGCTTAAAAGTTTCTGTATGGGCAAGCAAAGTTGGCTGTAAGGCTGTCGAGAAAAGCAAAGATCAATGGCTGGTCTGTTGAGGCCACAGTGTCTCTGAGGAAGCTGATATCTTCTTGCCTAGACTAATGGGTTTGAATGTTCTTTTGAATATATGAACAGTGTGCGTCTCTGAATTTAATTTCTTTGCATTTTATTGAAGTTCATTCCAGACGTAGGCAGATAAGCAAGCATCTGGTGGAGAATCATGCATCTTACTCGTTATTGGCAGGAGATGAACATGACATTTTCACACCAGTGCCCTTTAGAAGGAATATAACACAAGAGCAAACCTAGAAATATTAAGCTCTTATGTGTTTAATTCTGTATTCGTTATTCTTCAATAATGAACATTACATTTATATTATAAAGAAGGACACTTAAATAAGGAGGACTCCTTTAAAACATTACAAATGGATCATTTTAAGTGTACAATATGAAAATAGATAGGGCTATTTGTTTCAGATTTGTTATAGACTAAATTTAATAGTGTTATTCAATTAAAAAGTATTAACTTTAAAGTGAGAGTTTTATGACTGTAAAGGTATTTTAAATCTAAAGGGCTATCTAATCTAAAGATAATGTAGAAACATTAGCCACATTAGATATCATCAGGTTTGAACCGTGCAGTTTTGATAATGCAAAAATGAAAATGGTTATATTGTTAGCCATAGCAACAGTGAAATCTTTTGATTAACATAGAAAAAAAAAACACCTCAGGAAGAAACGGACTGTTCCTATGATTTAAAAAAATATATAACATTTTCGTTTTAACAGGAGAAGAAATGAGTTTTGAGGAGAAGGATTGTTTGACTGTGGGTGATAAGAATGATTCTTGCCACATTGTACGAGAAGAAAGTGCTTTAATGGGATGGCAAACACCGGGAACATTGAGCCTCACAATTTGTTAATGAGATCCTACATGACAGAACCATCATTATAATCAAGTTGAAGGCCATAACAGGGCGAAAGGCAGGAGGAACACTGACTTCTCTGAAAAGACGTCGTCCAGACACATGCACGCACACAGTCAAAAACAGGCCAAGCGGTTGTGATAATAGAGCTAATTATGTGTCAGGGACCTTAATGGCCACTTGGCCCATTCATCTCTGTCTGTCTCTTGCTTGTCCCCCCTCTCTTTCCCACTTTTGCTCATATGCGGCAATATTTTTAGATCATGCTGCATTATATGGTTATTATTAACACATCAGCTATCATTTTTTCTCAATATGGAGTGTAGACATAAAGATGTCTACAGTGCATAAACACTTCTCATTTCTATCAGCAATTATCATTAGAAATCATCAGTGATAATCAGAGTTCGGTGTATGTATATGTTTGTGAAATATCTGGTGGCTCTTTTTTTCTTGCTTTTCTTGGGGGGGGGGGGGGGGGTATTTGAGTTTTATTTAAAGATAATGAGAGACATCAGAGACAATGTAACACCTGGTTTGGATAAATAATTTTTAATTTAGGAATATAATAGTACATAGTGGACTTAAAGGGATAGTACACCTAAAAATTCTGTCATCATTTACTCACCCTCAAGTTGTTCCAAACATGTATGAATGTCTTTGTGCTGCTGAACATAAAAGAAGATATTTTGAAGTATATGGGTAACCTGAGAGTTGATGGGCCCCATTGACTTCCATAGTATGAAAAAAAAGTAAATGAAAGTCAATGGGTCCCATCAACTGTTTGGTTACTGACATTCTTCAAAATCTTCTTTTGTGTTCAGCAGAAGAAAGAAATTCACAACTCAACTTGAGGGTGAGTAAATGATGACAGAATATTCATTTTTGGGTGAACTATCCCTTTAATTGAAAAATTTTAAGTGTTGAAAACATTAAAAACAAATTATAGTTGCAGGAAAAAGCTTGTGGAATTCTGCATAAACTTGTAATAAAATGTGATTTGATCACAACTATAGAAAAAAACAGTCCGCTGAAATAACACTATAAATGAGAAATTTTCATGTTTTATTGAACATACCATGTAAAGCTTCACACTGGAAAACTTAAAACCTTAATAAATAGTTGACCCTCCCTTGGCAGTAGTAACCTCTGTAATTGCAGAATTTGGCTCCATTCCTCTTAAAAACTTTTCTTTTTAGTAATATTCTTGGGGTGTCTGATGTAAATCACTCTTTTGAGGTCATCCCAAAGCATCTCAATCATGTGGAGGTCAGGGCTCTGACTGGGCATCAACAGAAGGCATGTTTACTTATGTCGAAGCCATTCTGTTGTTGATTTACTCCTGTGCTGTGAGTCTTTGTCTAATTGCATCACTAAACATCTGTTGAGCTTCAATTGGTGGACAGATGGCCTTATATTCTCCTGTAAAATGCCCAGATAAACTTGGGAATTCATTTTTCTGTTGATGATAGCAAGATGTCTTGGTCCTGACACAGCAAACCCACCTTCATGATGGCCTAGTTCAGTTTGAATATGATAGCATTGTGTGTTGAATGTTGATAGTGTTAGGTGTCGTCCCCCCCTCAAGGCTTTTAAAGGGGCTTTTGTAAGCCTTCCCAATTTTATGCTTTTAAGTTGTTCTGATATTACTAGGGATGCACAATATATCGGTACCATATTTGGTGGTGGAAATTAGAGATTTGTTTTTCAATTTATCCACATCAGTCAATATATCATAATGGCCGATATTGGAAATGTTACTGTGTATGTTTACTTTTGGAGTACATTTGTTGTGATCTAATGCTTACTTAAAGTATCTTTAAAAACACTAATCATTTTAAGGTTAGGTCACTATGCTATGAAAATTCACCCTTTATATTTTGTAAATGCATGATATAATTGTGAATGATTTATTTATCTTACATTTGTTAATATTTTTTTCTTGCTCATAATGTTTAATGTCAAAGCGATCTTCCAGTGAAAACGATAGACTTCTCTCTGGTGATGGACTTATCCAATCATTAAGTCGGCTTAAAACCAAAATTCATGGTAAATGAAAAAATTAATTTGCTAATAATACTGTTTAATGTAATCTTTTGCAAATTTCTAAATAAATGTCAAAATAGCATACAGCTCTTATATTTGCCATTCATTGGTTTTCTTGGCATAACTTGAAAATAATTATTGACATCTGAATCAACATGCACCAATGCAAAATTTCTGTATATTGTAATCATAATGTTTACAACTTGTAATAATGACTTTACTGCGGTCATTGTTTCTGCTGTAAATGAATACATTGAACGCTAACTGCGTGATATGTAAATGTACTTGGAAACAGTGACCTCTGATAACAGATCACTCTAAATTGTAATGTAGACATGCGTTTTCTGTAAAGCTGCTTTGAAACGATATGTATTGAGAAATGCCCTGTACAAATAAATGTTAATTGAATATTGGTATGAAAAATCTGGCTAATTTCGGGGAATTTCTATCTGAGATGGGTTTTTTTTTGTTTTGAATGGGGTAGGGTGACTCTAACTAAAATCTTCAGTCTTGATTATACTCAGGTTAGCTGGCTCTTGACTCCAATTAGCTTTTGGACAAGTCATTAGCCTGGAGATTCACTGTATTTGTCCACCCTGCACATGGTGTGTTCAGTGAAGACATGAAAATGTATCATTTCTCCAATGTTTTGTCAAAGTTGAAGATCCGATCAAATTTTACGCAAAAATCCTTGGAAAATCCAAGGGCTTATATACTTTTCCTCCAACATTATGTCTCCTACTCAGATTTAGTACTTTATGTCTGTAAAAATGGCATCTCATCTTTAGCCTAAAACACAGATCAAATGGATTTGGTTGATTCTAATATGATCCAGAATCCACAGATCCACATTTACAAAGTAATGAATGATACTACAATGGAAATTGGCTGTATCTGTTTTAATAAGAGTTTTATGCCGGAACTTATTCCTCAGTCCATTGAGGCTGATTCTGTGGGTTCACAGTAATGCATGCACTGCTTTTTTGATGCATTAATACAATTCATAAGTTGTAGTATTCCAAAGAAACAGTGTGCATACCGCTTTATTTTATCCACTGAGATATAGGCAGATCATTATCTCATTGATCTTCAACAAGAACAAATGTTCACCGTTGCCAAAATTCTTAGGAAGGCACAGACTGTCACTGTCTATAACAGTCTGTGACTGTTAACGTTTGCTGAGCAGTAATCAGAAAGCCTTGACCTGGCTGTACAGATCAATCAAACCTCCCACATAATAGAAGCTCTAGATAGTCAAACTCTGTAGTTGTCTAGACAGTTTGTATCCTTGATTTCTGTAGCTTTACCACTGACTGAAACTCTGTCTCTTTGTGAGTATTCATAGAGGGTTGCAGTGTATTGAAGAGATGCTGAAAGTATTTTATAATCCAGGCAGAGTAAAGCCACTGACCTCCAGTTCTTCAGGTGCGCACGATTGCCATTCTTTTTGCAGTTATTGTTTGAGTGCATCTGTTGTGTGGCACTTCCAAGCTTACATAAAACATTAAACCCTTGTGTAGGTCAGGCCTTGTTGTTATCCAGAAATTACTGTAAAACTTGTCAGGCAAGCCATCAAAAACCAGGTACTTATTCCGAAGAGAATTGCTGTGGGATTTTGCTTGCAGCATCCTCACCTTTGGCAGGCTTCTAAGTAGATCCACAGAATGTGTCGTGGCATAAGATCTGTGGTACGCTATTATCTGAGACATGAACATTATATAACCTGTCACAATTTTTTGGGGGCCATATTGTCAAAATTCGATTGTGATCTCGCAATATTTTTTTTTTAAGTGAACATGATAGCTGCCTCAGAATTTACAGTAAATCACAGCCATGACAAAAGGGGTGTGTCTCAATCAGCTCTCTAGTTCAGTAGCCAGGGCTGAACAATTTGCCTTAATGGAAGTTCTGGAGCGCAAAACATAATTCACGTCAGCGCAGCCAAATCACTACATATAATGACATGCGATAGATGTTTTTTAAACACAAATCATTATTTAATTATATTTATATTATATTTTATATATAGGTAATGAACATAATAGCTAACATTTATCATTTATTTACAGCTGAAATGTTGCATGTATATGTAACAAGAAATAAATAAGTTGTTCATAATTACCAGTACTAATGTTGTACAATGAGGACGTTGTCATGTCACTCAAAATAAAGTTACCAGTGTCCCAATGTGTAGTGAGCCAGGGTCCTTACCAGTGCCTAAATTTGTGTACACGATATACTGATTCACGGCCTAGAAAGCTAGGGAGCTGATTGAGACACACCCAATGACTTAGCCTACTTGTTTTATTACTTAGCGTTTCTTGAAAAACAAGGTTCTATATGTTTACATTAGTTAGCAACATGGACTAACTGTATACTTTTACAGAAATTATTAATGTTGGTTTATGTTAATTTGTACATTTATACAGTTCAAGTATTTAACATAGTGTTGTGAACAAATAATTGACAGTGACCAATAAATAGTACATATGTAAATTAACATAGGCTATAACCTAAACTATTAAATGTAAAATCGTTTTATGATACCTAAATGCATTAACTAGTGTTAATTAATTGAACATGTCAATAAATAAAATATAAATAATATTAAAATAATAAATATAATAAAATATAATAACAATTAAAAGTAAATTAAATACAAGTTTAAAACTACAGCTGTCACGGGTATGGTGCGGATGAAGACAGGCAGACGGGTACAATACTCCAAATCAAACTTTTACTAGAATAAACTCACACAACTGGTACAGGCAGACGGGTAACACACTCAACACTCAGTAACATAAACACATTGACCGACAACTGAAAGGTGAAAGACAGGAACTTAAATACAGAGGATGACGAGGGTACAACAGGTGATGACAATGAAGGATGATTAACTGATTAACTAGACAGGTGATGAAAATGAACTAATGAAAATGACGACAGAGATGAGGAAAAAACACTGAATGAGAAAAACAACCTAAAAGTCCATGGACACAACAGAAAACACATTAACAATGTGACAGAACCCCCCCCTCCCCCCAGGCGCGTCCTCGCGCCGTAAAACATCCAAAGGGGTGGGAGGGTGGGCGCCCTGGAGGCTGATGGACAGGTGGCCGATCTGGAGCAGGAAGCCTCCAGGGCGGAGCAGGACGTGCAGGTGGCCAGGGCGGAGCAGGATGAGGGCGTGGCCATGGCGGAGCAGACGGACCCTCAGGCGTCCATGGCGGTGAGGACCCTTCGGGCGGCCATGGCGGTGAGGACCCTTCGGGCGGCCATGGCGGTGAGGACCCTTCGGGCGGCCATG